>NC_041221.1:78882903-78912552 GCF_002837175.3 Physeter macrocephalus | reverse complement strand
AGGCTCCGGATGCGCAGGCTCAGCGGCCATGGCTCACGGGCCCAGCCGCTCCGCTGCATGTGGGATCTTCCCGGACCGGGGCACGAACCCGTGTCTCCTGCATTGGCAGGCGGGCTCTCAACCACTGCGCCACCAGGGAAGCCCATGGATCTTATATTCTGATGTATTGCTATCATCGTTTGAGTAATACTGAAAATGAATAATTTTCTAAGAAGTGAATGGTTTTTAAAATAGATTCCTGGTGAAGAAAATAGGAATGAAAGCCCTTAGTTCTGTGACATTTGTTCCCCCAGAATGAAGTCTGATACTTATCAAGACTGTAGAGCTATATGCCAAAATATGTTAAAGTCATTAGGGAATGGGTATTTTCTAGACTTTTACTGGAATGATCAGTAAGTTGCCTATGCACATATTTTTATTTGTATGTATGAATTGAGAAGATAATTATAACAGTATTCTTTTCATATACAGATCTTAAGATTTATTAGTCAGGGTGTTTTAATTGCTATAACAAATAGTCCTAAAATCTTCGTGGTGTATCACATTAATGAGTTTTGCTGTTATTCTTTTCCCTATTCACATCAATCCAATAAGGGTTGGCAGGGAGACTGCTCCACAGTCTTTTAGGAACCCAGGCTCCTTGCAGAATAGTGGCTTCATTCTCTAAAGCCTTAAGAGGATCCTGTGTTTAGCTGACATAAGGGAAAAAGAAGGGAGGACTGCTATGTACCAGGACTAAAGGTGGTGTACATCATTTCTGCCCATATTCCACTGGGCAGAGCTTATCAGATGGCTGCACCTATTCCAAGGGAGACTGGGAAATATAGTTTAACTGAGTGCCTGGGAGGAAAAGAGAACAGTTGGCCAGTCTCTACTATATAAGATTAATCCAAACAATATCTCTAAGGGAAAGGTTGGCGACCAAAGGTAATAAGCCTTCTCCATGTTTGGCTACACAGAGACAGCAACCAAAACCACATTGTTTACTAGATATCCCCCCGAGACTTTTTTTTTTTCAGACGTTTTATTTATTTATTGGCTGCGTGGCATGTGGGATCTTAGTTCCCAGACCAGGGATTGAACCCCTGCCCCCTGCAGTAGAAGCCTGGAGTCCTAACCACTGGGCTGCCAGGGAAGTCCTCCCCCGCCCTCACCAGACGTTTTATAAAGGGAGATCTGATCTGAATAACAAGGGCTGCACAAAATAATGCAGTAAGAATTCCAAAGAAAAGTTTCATGTTATTAAACCACAGTGTGTTGAGTCAATCTATTTTTATCAATCTGAGCCCAAAGGAAGTTGGTGTGTGCCGTCGTTCCATCTGCCTGCATTTCCTTTAAATGCCCCTGGCATACACAGATCCTGCCCATGACCCACCACTCTAAGTTTTGTCACCAACCCCACTGATACCTCATTTCTCTGAGCATCAACTGCCAGCAGTTTCAGGTTTGAAGATGCAGTTAAAGAGGCCCCTGGTGACTGTGAGACTGTGAGACCTAATTGGTCTACAAAGAGCTACAAAATCTTTCACAAGCTTCTGACTAGGCACTCAGATTAGTCACACATCACAGGTTTCTCTGTATACAGCTTTGCCCCAATTCATAAGAGGTAGATTTTATAAAACAGTTAACTTCAAATGTAATTATTTTCTTTACCATAAAATCCACTAGCTGAATTCCTTTAGCTGGCAAACTTCTCTAGTGTAGTCAAAATATTCACTGATGTTCAAACATTTTAGATGCTCTTGAGAAGTTGTATGGCTTTTCAGTAATATTTAATGTATCATATAAGGCATACTAATAGATAGATGGATAAATAGATATACGTTTAATCTGTTATATATCATCTTTTCTTGTTTATTCAGCTATGAGAGAGCTGTTTCATTTCATTTTGTCTTTGGGAGAGAATTGATTTAATCATAAGAGTGATCGTGATATTACTCTATTTCTTGCCATATTTTCATAATTATTTTCTAGGTAAAAAGTCTTTATACAGGTTGGTGCATTAGAAATCAGTATATTTTTAGACTTGGTAATCAACTGTTTTAGGTAGAAGTGTTAACCATATTTTACAAATTTGACACCTCACCTTATTTACTCCCAAAATAAGCTATCTTAAATGAGCCAGAAAAATGAATAAAAACTTTGGGTTGTCTGTCATTTAATATGCAGATAAAAGAAAAATTAGTGACTTTCAGCTTATTTCTATCAATTAAATTGTTAATTTTATTGTTTTTTTTTTGTGGTATGCGGGCCTCCCTCTGCTGCGGCCTCTCCCGTTGAGGAGCACAGGCTCCGGACGCGCAGGCTCAGCGGCCATGGCTCAAGGGCCCAGCCGCTCCGCGGCATGTGGGATCCTCCCAGACCGGGGCGCGAACTCGGTTCCCCTGCATCGGCAGGCGGACGCGCAACCACTGCGCCACCAGGGAAGCCCTAAATTGTTAATTTTAAATTTAAAAAATGAAGATGAATGAATCTGTTTTTTATGAAGTCTCAAACGTTAACTCAAATGATTCCAAAATGATGTT
Organism: Physeter macrocephalus; assembly: GCF_002837175.3. Lineage (NCBI taxonomy): Eukaryota > Metazoa > Chordata > Mammalia > Artiodactyla > Physeteridae > Physeter > Physeter macrocephalus. The sequence continues at coordinate 78,910,027 of NC_041221.1, read as the reverse complement.
TATCATCTAGTACATTGGAAGGAATAGAAAATTACTTAATAATTCAGCATATCTGATCAGAGACTTTGGCAAGGTATCTGAATTGGTCGGGATTGCATTTGGCTTCATGTAACAGAAGGCTGACGTTAAAAGTTTGGTTTGTTTGATTTTTTATTATGTAACAATGACTCTGGGGCTAGCTTATATTCATGGCTGCTTTGGAACCGGGCTTCCTCTATCTTCCTGATTCACCATTCTTCAAATGTGTTTTGCATCTTCCATGGTCAAACTATGATACCTGTGCTTCTAGGCATTGTATCTCCATTCCAGGAAGGAAGAAGAGAAAAGATGGCTAAAAAGTCTGTCTCCCTTTCAGAAGCTTTCTCAGGAGCCTCCCTCAGTACTTCTGTTTCTTTTTCCTTGTTGGATATTCTCTGCTTGTCTCTTCAGATCTACTCCCACCCTTCTCCAGCCTGCTCTGTGCCCTGGCAGGCTGACCTGTACAGACTGCCTCAATGCATCCTTTGCCCTCTGGCTTCCAGGGGGAAGCTGCAGCCCCATTTACTCTGTGAGGCCGGTGGAAGATACTGGAAGGAGATGGGAAGGTGGGAGAAGAGTGAGGTTGAACAATTGTTTCCTGAGCTCTTCCCCTCTAGTTCACTAAAAAATAGGCTCCATCCTTCTCCTAAAGCCTCAGCCTCTGTCAGTTAGCTGAGAGTTGGTCAAGACAGGATTGAACTGGGGCTGGTGAGAGCTGGAAAAGGGCTCCTCCTACAGATAGCATCATCACAGCCACCTTGCTCTTGAATGTGAGTGGAACTGAGGCACCTGTTTTGTAAGAGTATCAGACTTGTTTACCATCAACCCAGCCTGGGGGGATCAGATGTCTGCAGACCCAGCCAAATTATGCTTCACAGTACAATCAGACAGCTAAAGCTTGGGTTTCTCCCACCCCTTCATTACATCTGGGCTTTCCCCAGGCCTTCCCCTATCTTTCATTTATTTACATTTAAATGGAACCTCAAGCAGACAGAACTATTCTGTTCTACTTGTTTATGATATATAGGCTTCATTGTTCATGTGTGGCGCTTTTATTTATTTCTTTATTCTTGTAATGTATTAAGCACCTATGAAATCACCACTTGATGCCAAAACTAAACCACTGACAATAACTTACACCCACTTTTGTGTTCCTCCCCTATCTTGTCACCTTACCCCCAGACGATAATCACTGTCCTACAGTGTGTGTTTATCTTATGTATATGCAATAGGATAAATGTTTTATTATATGTGTGTGTGTGTGTGTGTGTGTGTGTGTGTGTGTATATATGCCTTCATAAAACAAGTAGTACAAACTGTAGGTAACTTTGTAACTTCTGGGACTTGATTTTTTGTTTTTTTTATGTAACATTGTGTTACTGATACCCATCTGTTGTTGCAGGTAGTTATAGTTCATTCATTATTTACTGCTGTAACATATTCCATTAGTTATTTGTTCTCGTGTTGATGGGTATTTGAATCTTTTCTAGTTTTTTGCTATTACAAGTAGTGCTGCAGTGAACTTCCTTACACACATCTTTTGATGCATGTGTGTACGAATTTCTCTTGGTTATAGAACTGATCCGCCTTGGAGTATATAAGTGTTCATGTTTACAAAATAACGTCACATTATTTTTCAAAGTGGTTGTGCCTTTATATACTCCCACTAGTAATATATAAGAAATCCTCCTGATCTATATCCTTTCAACAACTGGTACTGTCAGACTTGTTGAATTTTGCATATTAAATGAATGAAAAATGGTATCTCTTTGTAGTCTTTATGTTTCTGTAATTACTAATGAGGTTAAGCATCTTCCTGGATGTGTATTGGCTGTAAATATCTTCTAGTCTGTGTAATGCCTATTCAAGTCTTTTGCTCACTTTATTTTATTTTTTATAGCTGAAGTATAACTGACATTCAGCACTAGTTTCAAGTTTGCAACATAATGATTCAACATTTGTATGCATTGTGAAATGACACTGCAATAAGTCTAGTTAGCATGTCACCATACAAAGTTACAAAAATTTTTTCCTTGTGATGAAAACAATTAAGACTTACTTTCTTAGCAACTTTCAAATTTGCAATACATTATTATTGACCAGAATCATCATTCTGTACATTACATTCCCATGATTTATTTTATAACCGGAAGTTTGTACCTCTTGATCCACTTCACCCATTTTGCCCACACCCAACCCCCTCTTCTCTTATAGCCATCAGTCTGTTCTCTGTATCTATGAGTTTTGTTTGGGTTTGTTTTATTCTTTAGATTCCACATATAAGTGCAATCATACAATATTTGTCTTTCTCTATCTGACTTATTTCGCTTAAAACAATACCCTCAATGTCCATCCATGTTGCCACAAATGACAAGATTTCATTTTTTATGACTGAGTAGTATTCCATTGTATATATATGTATATACATATATATACCACATCTTCTTTATCCATTTATCCATCGATGAACACTTAGGTTGCTTCCATATCTTGCCTATTGTAAATAATGCTACAATGAACATAGGGGTGCATATATCTTTTCAAATTAGTGTTTTCATTTTCGTTGGATAAATACCCAGAAGTGGAATTGCTGAATTGTATGGTAGTTCTGTTTTTAATTTTTTGAGTAATACTATTTCCATAGTGGCTGCACCATTTTACATTCCCACCAACAGTGCTCAAGGGCTCCCCTTTCTCCACATCCTCATTAACACTTGTTATTTCTAGTTGTTTTGATAATAGCTGCTCTGACAGGTATGAGGTGATATCTCATTGTGGTTTTGATTTGCATTTCCCTGATGATGAGTGATGTTGAGCATCTTTTCATGTGCCTGTTGGCCATCTGTGTGTCTTCTTTGGAAGAATTTCTATTCAGAACCTCTGCCCATCTTTAATTGGATTGGTTTTTTGTTGTTGTTGTTACTATTGAGCTATATGAGCTTTTGTGTATTTTGGATATTTACTCCTTTTTTAAATTAATTAATTTATTTTTTTGCAGTATGCGGGCCTCTCACTGCTGTGGCCTCTCCCGTTGCGGAGCACAGGCTCCGGACGCGCAGGCTCAGCGGCCATGGCTCACAGGCCCAGCCGCTCCACGGCATGTGGGATCTTCCCGGACTGGGGCACAAACCCGTGTCCCCTGCATCAGCAGGTGGACTCTGAACCACTGCGTCACCAGGGAAGCCCTATTTACTCCTTTTATTAACCCCTTTTGTAAATTTTGGATATTAACCTACTGAATGGAAGAAAAATACTGATTTATGAATATTTTCTTCCATTCAGTAGGTTGCCTTTTTATTTTGTTGATGGTTTTCTTTGCTCTGCAAAAGCTTTTAAGTTTGATATGATCCATTTGTTTATTTTTGCTTTTGTTGCCATTGCCTTTGGAGTCAGATCTAAAAAAATATATCACCAAGAGTGATGTCAAGGAGCTTACCATCTATGTTTTCTCCTAGGAGTTTTATGGTTCTGGTCTTACATTCAAAAGACTTTAATTCATTTTGAGGTAATTTTTGTGTATAGTGTAAGATAGTAGTCCAGTTTCATTATTTTGCATATGGCCATCTAGTTTTCCCAACACCATTTTTTTTTTTTCTGTACCGTGTGGCATGCGGGATCTTAGTTCCCTGACTAGGGATCGAACCCAGGCCCCCTGCAGTGGAAGCGTGAAATCTTAATCACTGGACCGCCAGGGAAGTCTCCAACCAATTTTTGAAGAGGCTGTCTTGTCCCCATCCTTTGTCATGGATTAATTGACCATGTAAGTGTGGGTTTATTTCTGGGCTTTCTATTCTGTTCCATTGATCTACGTGTGTGTTTTCATGCCAGTACCATGCTGGTTTGATTAGTATAGCTTTGTAATGTAGTGTGAGATCAGGGGGCATGATTCTTTTACTCACTTTAAAACTGAGTTGTTTTCCTTTTCTTCCTCAGATTTTGATAGGTTAGGCAGACAGAAAATCAGTGAAGGCTTAGAAGATTTGAACACAACTAATAATCATCATTTAATGAGCATATATAGAATTCTCCTATCAACAGTTGGAGAGTAGACATTCTTCTTAAGCACACATGGAACATTTACAAAAATAGATGATATGCTAGATCATATTTTTCAACTTTTTTTTTTTTTTTTTTTTGGCTGTGTTGGGTCTTTGTTGCTGCACACAGGCTTTTCTCTAGTTGCGGCGAGCAGGGGCTACTCTTTTTTTTTTTTTTTTTTTCGGTACGCGGGCCTCTCATCATCGTGGCCTCTCCCATTGCAGAGCACAGGCTCCAGACGTGCAGGCTCAGCGGCCACGGCTCACGGGCCTAGCCGCTCCGTGGCATGTGGGATCTTCCTGGACCGGGACACAAACCCGTGTCCATGCATCGGCAGGCGGACTCTCAACCACTGCACCACCACGGAAGCCCAGGGGCTACTCTTTGTTGCGGTGCATGGGCTTCTCATTGGGTGGCTTCTCTTGTTGCAGAGCATGGGCTATAGGCCCACAGGCTTCAGTAGTTGTGGCACTCGGGCTCAGTAGTTGTGGCTTGCAGGCTCAGTAGTTGTGGCACACGGGCTTAGTTGCTTCATGGCAGGTGGGATCTTCCCGGGCCAGGGCTCAAACCCATATCCCCTGCATTGGCAGGCGGATTCTTAACCCCTGCACCACCAGGGAAGCCCTCAACATATTTTTAAGAAAAGTTATCACAACACAGTTAGAAGTTAATGAAAAGAAGTAAGTTAAAAGAAATATTGATACATTTAGAAATCCAAAAATATTTCTAAATGACTCATGAAAAAATCAAGTTATCTCACCTTCATCACCAGGACCCAGATGCCTCCTCTTGACTCCAGAACATGAGTCCTGCCCAGGAACAGAGCAGGTTGCTAAAGTGCCTGGCTCTTTTGTCTCATCCTTGTCTGTCCCATAGAATCTTGTATACCATCTCCCTTGGATTGCCCCACTCAGGACTTGGACTCCCACCTGACTCTCAAAGCCACTGCCTCCCATAAACTTAGAAAGAGGGAAGGATGTAATAATGTTTCTATAATTTATCTTTTTAGACCAAATGGAAATAAACCTTCAGAAACAACATCTCAACTTAAATTCCTGAGTGATACCACAGTCATTTCAATCCCTGCCCTCCATGTTCTGCTTTACATGGCACAATAAGGGGGATAAGACATTATTTATACAATAACTGGCCTACTCCCCCTCCCATACCACCTCAGAGTGTACAGGGGTTGACACTATGTAGTTGATTTGAAAGAGTTTTCCAGATATGAATACCAGCTATACCCATTTTTAAGCTTAAAGAAAGCAGCACAGATTCTACCTTTTTTTTTTTTTAATCTGGCCACACAACTCACATTTCATCAAGACTTTATATGGGAGTGGCCCTTTAATCAGATCTCTTTTAAATGACAGAAAATCCATTTTCTCCTGCTACAGAAACCTGGTGGATTTTGCCCAAATTGCATTTTCCTTTACTGCAGGCACAATAGCACAACAAAGAACTTACAAGGAGTAAAAAAAAAGGTCACAGCTCCACAGAGTCTGTTGGTTCCTACTACACAGGGATAACTGTCTAGGCAGAGGTGGGTCCACCAAGGTGCTCCTGGAGCTTATGTTTCAGGGCCCCTCACTTGCAGGGGCCCTTTGTAAAGCCCTGGTTGAGGCCCTACAAATTTTGAATTTATGATTTTATATTCTTTTCTTAAAGAGACATTTCCAAACTATATAACTTTAAGGATGCACAAAGCCTGCATCTGTCTCTGGACATGGACAGTATAAAAATACATATAAAGGTTGAATCTATTTCATAATAGCAAACTCTTGGTGCTGGGCCAAGCTCTGGAAGAAACCGTAGGCCACACTCAATCTGGGCTTGGAAGGGGCTGGGCTAACTTGGGTTTGGAAATCAATATAAGTGACTTCAACTTGGAAAATGTCCTATTATGTTAGCCTCTTCTTCCTTCCTTTCACTCTCACCAGCCTTTGATGAACATTCAGTACAAAAAATATTCAACGTTGAAATAACACAATTACTTTTAATAACCAATTGTTTTCTTGCAGACTTTTCGACAGGTGCTAAAATAATATTTCATGAAGATTAAATCCTAGGTTACTCTACGAAATGGGTTAGTGCTGGGTACGTTTAAGCATTCGGTTTTGTCTTAGAATCAGAATATGCTGTAGTTCTTCCCTACAGGTCTGTCTCAATCTCTGCTCCAATTCAGTTTTGAACTCTGAGTCAAAAAGCCCAAGAAGGACCTTAATCAGATCACACATCTGCTTAGAATACTGATTTTAGTGATTTGGACATCTGGCCACTTGGAACTGGATAAAGGCCACCAACTCACTTGACAAAAGCTACTGGACATCTGTCAGCATGGAAATAGCTCTCCTTCTAACTGACCCTGAATCAGATTTCAGTAGCCAACCTCACAATGAAAGGGCATCTCTTCTCCTCCTATTATTCAGATAAATTGGTGCCATCCAGAAATATCCTACCAGTGTTCCACCAATGATACTCTTTAAAATATTGTTGATGCAAGTGCAAACGGTGTTAACCCATTGTCCCTTTCACCTGTACTTCTCCCTGCTATACGACATTGACACGGGTGATATTAAAAATATTGAGCCACACATGTGGCTCAGGCACTGAAGCAGAGTCTTGGAGATTCTCTGTAGAGATCTTGAGAAGTCGGTCCCAGGGAAGGGAGGTGGGCGATATGAGGGTTTGAGGCACACATAGGGTTCAGGAAAACCACTGCTTAACAAATGCTGTGGAGGAATTTCAGTGCTATAATATGCTGTATGGCAATACCGATGTGATAAGCTAAACCAGCCTTGGACATAGATACAAAATTTTAAAGATGATGGCCACTCCCCCCCGCCCCCCACCAAACATACCACGAATAGATGGAGAAAGATCTGAGCTAAAGTCTGGCTCAAAAAGGGAAGTATGTAGGGGAAAATTTCAGACTCTATGAGGCAGTGTTATGATTTGGTATGGGAGCAACATTTATTAAACTCTTTCTGTGTATATGTACCACATTCTGTGTTGCACTTAGAGCCAGGCAAGGGGTAGTCTTGTTCTGGAACCTGCACTTTAGAGGATCCTACAATCACACACACACACACACACACACACACACACACACACACACATTTATTAAGGAACATGTGCACCTCTGTCACTTGGGATCCAGTGCTCAGTGCTGACATAGGAAACCCTAACCTCTAAACATCGCTTACATGGCTAACACCTTCCAGGCCCCAGGAAACACTTTTCTACATGGCCTGCCCCGCCCCGTGTCCTCAAAACAAAAGGCAACTGCATCCAAATCCTGAGATGCATGGGTTGTGCCACGGCCAGCTTCAGTGGCAGACACTGCTTTTGAGTGCAGGGAGACTTAAGAGGCTAAAGCGCTTAGGTAAGAGAAAGGACAAATTAATTAACTTGTCAAATCCTTCCTGTCAGCATGAAGGCAATAGACTATTATACTATGAAGTATTGTTTCCCAGCAGTGCTTAGCATCCATTTTCTTACTTCTCTTCCAGTTGCGTTCCAATTCCTGGTTCACAAGCTCATGTGGTATTTGCAACGGTTGCACATGATGCCTTAGGAACATTTTGCAGTATTAACTGATCATATTACTCTTAAATCTATATGTCTATATAGATTTATATAGATATATTTGTCTAGACACGCATGTGGAAGTGTGATGCTCGTTCTTTATCCTGGCGACCAGATGAACATAAAATGCTGTAACTGCAAATAGTTTTGTCCTTATAAAATACAAAGATTTTAATTATAAAGATTTAACTAAAATTTCAAAGGGTTAAATTAAAATTTTCAGCATTATTTAAATAAATGGATTTAAATGATAGTTATCAATTACAATTTTCATTCTGCCTTTTAAGTTTAATGTATAATTGTGAATATTTTAGAAATTTTTGAAAAAAATATATGAAAAATATGAATGTTTACATTTAATATATATGATGAAAATATATTAGAATTTCCATTTGCCTACAATGACATTCTGCTTTTTAGTCATTTAGGTCACTACTGTCAATAGAACACAAGTAATGTTAAAATGTTGATTATAACAGCTCTTTAGAAATTTTGCTGAAATAACAGCAAGAAAAACAAATTTTGTGGGCTGAATTTTAATTTTTTATGAGTTATATATATTTTTATTTCATCACTCATCCATAGCCCAACAGTGGAATAACAATAATAAAGAATAGGAATAATCAGGGTTAGTTGTTTTTGATATTTTATGTTTTACCTGATTTTAATTCATATAAAAACCAAGACTTTTTACATATTTTTCCATCTTGTCATTTTGACAGACTTTTGTCAAGGTAGAAAGGATCGTATTTTAGTTAATAGTTTGTTTGCTTCACTTATAACTTTTAAAATATGTAAACCCGCAGTATGTGAGTCTCCATGTGCATTCTTCCCTCAGGCCTCACAAATGCAAATGAGAATCATGGCCCCAATCAGAAGGTTTTAGGAACTGTATTGAGATATTTTAATAATCCCTGAGGTTTGATGAAACTTTGAGGAGTCTGTCAATAGAGAGCATTTGGCTTCTGCTTCCCTCTTTTTACTCAATGCTTGAACTGGGACAAACCTTTCCGACTTTTCTGTCTCACTTGCCCCTCCTGGTGAATCAGATGCCACTTGAATGGAGGAGGAGCGAGATGGCAACCACCCAACGGTGTGGGAGCTTCAAGCAACAGTTGCAATGTGAGTCCACAAGGACAAAGTTTTGCACATTTTGTAAAAAAGAAATTATAACCTGGAGAATGAATTTGAAATACATCATAACCAAGCTGTTTGTGAAGATTAATATTTTATGTAATATTGCATATGTTTTGGAAATCGTAGTAAAGACACCTGGAATCATAATATTCTTTCAGTGGCAAATGTCATATTACTTTTTTAGGGTATTACGTCAATTTAGTATTTCACGTATTATTAATAATGCCTCATTACATAAAATTATTACTAAACTGGCAATTAAGTGGATGTGAAGGATCCATATGCCAAACTGCTCATAACATTTCAATTATGAATTTCACATCAGATGTCTTCTAGTGTACATTCACAACATTGATGAACAATCTCTTTGCCGGAACCACACAAATGAACTCTGCTTTGTAGCAAGCAATATTGGCATAAAGTTATTTCGCGCATTTTCCTGTATTTAAGGAAATTAGAAATGGAAGCAGACGAAGCAGCTAGTCCTTTCTCTTTGTGGTAGTAAAGCATTTGTTAATGCTGTAATTAGCTCTCTTGAATGTGTAAAGCCTTGGGGGTGTCATTTACGCATCTTGATTGACTAAAAAGTTGTTTTCTTGTTCTTTGATTTACATTCCCCCCCCTAAAGAAAAAAGCCAACAAACAACAGTGTTTCTAGTAGTATGTTCTGTGCTCCCTTTTGTCCCTAACTGACTCTGTCTTTTGGTTGTTTATGAATCCAAGTGGTGTAGGATCCAAGTAGGGTGTTTCTGCTGGGGGGCTGTCCTTGAACACAAAACCCAACGGTGCTTTAAAGAAGGGGTTGGTACTTATCACTCCAAAGTGAGGCTGTATTGACCAAAAAAATTATAAGTGATTTCAGCATAGCAGCTCAGAAGGTCATTTGGATTCATTCCCTCCTTTTGTCTTCCTGCAGTAGTGGATAGTAGAGGCCTCAATCACAGCCTGATTTTAGGGCCTCTTCCAAGAATTGGGGATGGATGACTGTAGCTATTAACATAGTAGGTAGGAATTTACCCTCTGATTTCCTTCACACACCCTACTATTGTACAGTTTCATAAAGCAAATATACTTCAGGTCTCTTCCATCCTCAAATTACACTGATAGTAACATAATGGGTAAGGTCAGCTGGCTCTTAGGCCACTCCTCACCTGGCATCTTACTGGTGGCTTGTGATTCAAGGTCAGTACCCCTGGTGCAGCTCATTTGAAAGTGGTCTGATTCTAAGCTAAATAAAGGTTTTACCAGGATATCAATGTATTAATTTACAACCAGAGTTTCACTTGCCTTGAAAACTAGACTATGTGGTCTCCTGGTCAGAGCACACCTTACTCTGTTTCTAGAAACTAGGGAAGTTTAACCAATAGCCAGAAGATTGTATTCATCAAAAAACATTTACTGAGCCTCAGTACATTGATAAGCACTGATGATGCAAATCTCTGTTCCCAAAGGATTGAAAGGAGTTGAGTAAGAGTGGTGCTGGGTTTCCACACTTTGTGCTCAAAATGCAATGAAAATAGAAGGGGTATGCTCAAGTTTACTGGTGTGAAGGTGGAAGCTGAAAATTGGTCTGCATGGGAAGGGGTTGGTCAAGAAGATCTGAGTTGAGGCTATGAAGAACAAATGGGCACTTGCCTGGTGAAGACAGAAGAAATAACATGCAGAGGCAAAGAGAGAAGAAACAGCAGGCACATTCAGAGACATGCCAATGGTTCAGAATGGCCTGAGCAAAGAGGGTAGAGCAGCAGGCAATGAGGCTGGGGAGGTGGCTCATGATGCCTTCATAGAGTATTGTCTGTGCCTCACTAAGAGAAGAAAATTTATCCTTAAATGCTAGGATCTATGAAAAACTATGCTATTGGCCCCAATTCTTTACCACTCTGTGTGTTCACATTCTTTGCCACGTGACTTTGCAGTTCTTACCACGAAAGATCTAAAGTATGTTTCTCTACTTCTTGACTTTGGGTTTGGCCAAGTGTCTGGCTTTGGCCAATACAATGAAGTGTAAGTGATGGTGTATGTGATCCAAGCCTAGGTCTTGTGTATTTCCATTTCCCTACTTGCATCTCTGCCATCATCATGCTCAGGCTGGTGAAGTAAGAGCCATATGGACCAGGGCCAACCCAGCCCAGAAGCGCAGCCTAGGTCAGCCAAACCCCCCAGCCGACTTCAATATTCATAGGCCAAATAAATGCTTATTGTTGCATACATCTGAGATTTTTATGGTTGTTTGCTATTCAGCATTTTATGTCATTTTCTAACTGATATAGAACCATTAGAGGGCCACAAGCAGAGGTATACATGCTCCAGTTTTCATTTTAGAATGTTTGTTTTGTTTGCATGTGATGGATAAGTTAAAGAGGAGCAAAAAGGAGGCTGGGAGATCAGTGAGGAACTTGTAGTAATTCATAGAGAAATACCAAGAGCTTGAACTAGGCCCTTTGGCCATGGGCAGGGAGGTGAGGAGAAGAATTAGGAATTTTTCTTTAAAAAAAAAATTTGAATTATGAAATATCTCAAACATACAGAAAAATTCACAGAACAGTATAACTGACACTCATGTGACCAATACCCAGCTTAACAAAAGTCAAAATTTTGCCTCTCTTTAAAGAGAAACGTAGCCTTATTCCTCAGTTTCTCCTCCTTTCTTCCCTCCTTAGAGGCAAGCACTGTCCTAAGGTTGAATACATTATTTCCATGCATGATTTTTAGTTTTCTGATGCATGTGTGTGTCCATTAACAATATACACTGTTTCCTATATTTAGAATTGTACCTATCAGACTATGCATCTTTTTGCAACTTTTTTTTATATTATATTTGTGAGATTTATCGTTGTTGATACAAGGAGAGCTGAAACAGGAGGAATTTAGAGATAATGAAAAAGTAAAACTTAACAACGTAAAATTCAAGAGAGAGGGGAAAAGAATCTCAGATAACTACCATATTTCTAGCTAGGGTGATCATGTGAATTATAGACAAGAATGAGGAATATAATAAAGGGAGTGGGTTTAAAATAAGGAGGGCTGGATAAATTGAGCTCAGTTTGAGTGTGGGGGAGGGGATGTGCTTATTGGGCCCATACTGATAGAATATGCTCTGTGGGCAGTTGAATTTGAAGATTGCTCAGGAGTGTAATCTGGTCTGGAGATAAGAGTCTTACCCTTTTACCATAGTGATAGCAGTTACAACTCTTTGAGGTGGTTTCTCGCACAGAAAGTGCAAGTTGAGTAAGAAGAAAAGAAGACCAACAGTTGAGGGCAAACAGAGGACCAACAAACATGGCTCTCCTGACATCTTTCTAGGGAGTATTCTTTCATGCACTCCTATCAGGAAAACATTTTTGAGGAACCTCCCTGGTGGCGCAGTGTTTAAAAATCCGCCTGCCAATGCAGGGGACACAGGTTTGAGCCCTGGTCAGGGAAGATCCCACATGCTGCGGAGCAACTGAGCCCGTGTGCCACAACTACTGAGCCCGCGTGCCTAGAGCCCCTGCTCCGCAACAAGAGAAGCCACCGCAATGAGAAGCCGGTGCACCGCAGCAAAGAGTAGCCCCTGCTGGCTGCAACTAGAGAAAGCCCGGGCGTGGCAACAAAGACCCAATGCAGCCAAAAATAAATACATAAATAAATAAATTTTTTTTAAAAAAGAAGGAAAACATCTTTGAGCTTGCATCCCCATAGTCACATTTACTTATGTGTAAATGATACACTGGTCCTATGAAACTAATATATGCATCATAACATATACTCCAAAATAGAAATTTTAAATGCATAAGATATACACTAAATAGAAATTCTTAGTATTCTAATATTTCTTTCCCACTATCCAACTGATTGTCTTCTGTACCCCCTGGAGTGTCCCCCTCACTTTTTGAAGCCCCTGACTAAAATAGATCATCTGATCTCCTCTTTCATATGGGAAAATATGCTTTACATCACCATTATTCTGAAAGTGGCATTGGTTACTCCTTTTAAAAATATTTAGCACACATTAAAAAAGAGTTAGAAATATTTGATAATTTACATTAAAAATTACATGTAACATGTGAGGTGGGAATTAGAAACTCATTATTTTCCACCAATTTCTCTGCCTCCCCCGCATTCTCCTACAATCCCTAACCCCTGCTAACCACTAGTTTGTTCTTAATCTTTATAATTTTGTCATTTTGCAAATGCTATCTATATAAATCGTATCATACTGTATTTGAACTTTTGAGATCGACTTATTCACTCAGCATAATACCTTTGAGGTCCATCCAAGTTGTTGCATGTATTGATAGTTGGTTCCTTTTCATTGCTGAGTAATATTCCATGGTATGAATATACCACAGTTTGTTTAATCATTCATCTATTGTAGGGCATTTTGGTTGTTTGTCGCTTTTGGCTACTGCAAATAAACTGCTATGAACAATTGTGTATAGGTTTTTATGTGGATGAAAGTTTTCATTTCTTTGGGACAAATGCCCAGTATGCAATTGTTGAGTCATATAGTAAGTGTATAATTTTTTTAGAAATCATCAGACTTACATTCCCACCAGCAATGTAAGAGATAACCAGGAGAAACTTGTTTTTAACTGGGTTACCCATCTAGAGGGAGCTGACTTATCTGCAGGGGCATATTGCCTCTCTCCTTGCTTTGTAACTTCTTATCAACAAATGGAGAGTTTAGAAAAAAAAAACAAAACACTGAAATGAGTATCAATGAGTTTGAGTAAAACAACATTTTTCTCTTAAATAATGATTTTTATGAGTGAATGATTTTTCTTGGCTGTACCTTCTCTATATTGCCTGTTAATATGTCTGATCCTTTCCAATCAAGTTAATACATTTTTTTTTCTCGAAGAAACAGTCCTACCTACTTGAATTACAGGTGGTTTTTCTTTATACTGAACACTGTTTACAGTGCTTCATGTCCCATTTGTCCTATTCTTAGTGCTAATTAAATCCCTGAGTCCAATCTCTTGACACCAGTATATTGGTGATGAAAATGAGGGTACTATTTTCTATTCCTTCTTCCAAAAATTTAACACTTAGCATCTTCAAAAATAAATATAATAGGAGACATTATTTTTATTTCTTTCTATTGAATTTATTTTTAAACAATTAACTGAAATAATGGAAATTAAACTTGACATTCCTCAAGAAACGAAAACTTTAAGTGACAAGGACTCACTGCAGTTAAAACAAGGGCCCACAGACCCTCTTTCTCCTTAAATGTGACTTAGAGTGGAAAGTTTCAGTGCTTTTCTTTCTTCCCAGAAGTGAGATTCATGCTGATTCTTCTTAGCTCTAATTTCCACGAAAAGTCAGGGCTTACTTCTCCATCACCTTTGGTGCTTGACTCATAAGCCCGAGTCACAAATGACTCTGCTGAGCTAGAGCCACAAAGACCTGTACCTCCAGCTGGAGAAGAACCTCAGAGCCCAGCCCACCATCAGGGCCAAGAACCTAAGGGCTCACTTACAGGAAGAGATGGGTGTGGACAGAGTTACTAGAATAGAGACCCATTACCATCAGGGAATTGCTGAAGCTCAGGGTTAAAGGATTAGGGTTGTGCTGAGGAGCCCTCACAACCTCTCTTCCCTTTCCCCTGATCTGTGGTCAGAGATCACTGGTCCAGAGGTAGAGCCCTACAGAGTGTCCAGAAGCTGACATGTTTTGAGCCTGTAGGGTTGGGGTAGATTAGGCTGTAGTAATGAACAGACCCACACATAGAATTGCTCAGCACAATGGAAGCTTATTTCTTGTTCACCTAACAGTGTGGTAGGGTTGGAAAAGTATTGTTGGAAAAGGCAAGGGGAGATGTGGCTCTATGCTGTCGTCATTCTGGGACCCAGGCTGAGGGTGACACTGCCATCTTTAAAACCTGGCTTCCAGGAGAATACGGGGCAGGGGAGTTGAGGGGGTGCATTTCCATCTCAGTCAGCCAGAAAAGGGGAACAAGCATGGAGGAGCATGCCCAGGAGGATTGTATGGGCCAAAGCAAGAGGCTGTGCACACCATCTGTGCTCATGTTCTGCTGGAGAGAACCGAGTCACATGTCATCTTCCTCCCCTCAACTATAAGGAAAGCTGGGACACGGGGTCTGCTAGGATGTTCACAGAAAGGGGGAAGGCTTTTGGTGGCCAGCCAACCACCACAGAGCCCTTTCTATGCAGCCGGTGTCTGGACTGGCTTCTGGTAAAGTGGGAAGGGGCCTGGGGGCCCGAGCACAGTGACTGCAGCAAAGGCGAGGACATGTTTGCAGAGAGTAGACCGAGTTTCCTTCCCACAAAGAGCAAGGGAGGTAAGCAGTGGTCCCATTAGGCTGATCCTGTCTGTGGACACAACAGCTGGTCTCTGGAGGGAAATTTCCTATCCCTGGGAAGCAAGTCAACTTCTCCTCCAGAATGGAAAATCAGTTGGCAAAAATGAGTTCCAGGGGGATTGTGGAGTGTTTGTTCACTCTGTGTGACTGCAAGAGTAGGTGATGGGAAGTCAATGCCGTTGAACAGACAAAGGAGAATGAGACAGTCATGTCTGTCTGCAAGGGAGCCCCAGCATCTAACTCTCCAAAAGTGCGGGATGTCCTTGAAGAAAGTTCTGCTGACAGATTGCAGAGGCTGAGGGGGATGGAGGTGGGGGGAGGACTCTGACTGCTACAACATAAGGACAGGAGCCCTTGCATAGGTGCCCTCCTTTATTACAGACCCACCCCTGTACAGGTGAAGAGCTGATGCGGAACCAGCATGTGCAAATTCTCTTCCCCTCTGCCCTTGGCCCAAGGGCAACCACACAAAATGGGATTAATTGGGATTATGGGGGCTTTGGCTGCTTGGCTGCTACTCAAGGATGAATGCTTAATTTATGTCTCAGTGATCTTGACTCCTGCCTGATTAAACTGGTTCACTCGGTCCATTGTTTGCCAAGGACTTGCCTTTCAAAAGAGTGGTTACAGGTGGTGCTTTTGTGTGACAGACTTAGCTTTGCTATAGTACGTGGCTTCAATGGATTGCTGCAATACCACCTTTCTCTCAGAAATCCCTAAAAGCGCAGATAAATTCAATAGGTTCTCCTCTCTCAGGGCTTTTCTTGTGACAGCAAAATGTCAACAGGTGTGAGTGTTCAAGAATATATAGAATAGATGTGGAATGATGACTGGGCAAGAGAAAAAAGCATTTGTTTGGAAAATCTCCACTGAGCAGAGATGTTAAGATTCAGAGCATCTCACCTCCTCTTAGCAACTCACTCCTGCAAATCAAGAGGTGCCCCTTGGAGGCCCCAGGCCTGATAGTGCCTGGTGCCCCGGCTTCCCTGTGCTGTTTCTGCTAGCGAACGGGCTCCTGTGTTACGTGAGCAGTTCAGTCTCTGAGGTTCGTTCCAGCCTGAGCCAAGCTCTATTGCTATTTGAAGGGATGGGAATGTTGGGCCACTTCCATTCTACTAGGATTTAAATGAAGACTATCCACAAACCTGAACTGGTTTGATGGTTTTAGCCCATTTGACTGGTGAAGTTGGTTTACAAACATATAAAGCAATTTTTAGACTGACTTCATGTTTTCTTTCTTGGCCCTTGAAGTCAGTCAAAAAAGCCAAATTGGTTTGGGCAAATCTGCCCTATGGCATACTTGAGGCTTTTCCAGAGGCCACATAAACATCTTCAGAAGCAAATACGCTCTGAGACTGAATAACTGAGTAAATTTTCTGTCCAAAAGGGATGTTACGAGAAACTGTAGTCTATGACTTTTGTACCTAGTTGAAAATAAAGGTTGTGGTTTTAGTATACTAAGGTAACATGACAGAGACCTATACATTAACCATGTGATATTTAATTATTTAATTAATTTAATTCTAGAAACTTGTTTCTCAATATCATACGTCGAATACAAATTACTACAGAGCTTAGGAACATCCTCTTTCTGTATTTGTATGGTATTATTTGGACTATACTTGGAAAAATGTCAAAATATATCAGTATCATTTCTCCTAGCTTCATATAAAGAAAGCCGCTAAAAGAACATAATTAAGGTGAGAAATCTATCATATTTTCAAAAAGCCCAGTGATAAGTGTTTGGGTTCAAACTCTGCTTTCTATGATGATTCCATAAGTTTAAAGACTTTTATGGAAAATGCAATTATGAGCATATTATGATGTTAATTAAAAATTACTTTAAATTTTATAACATATTATCTCCCCAAAATACTCTGATGATAAAATTTAGGATTTAATCAACTGGTGAGTGGGTGATAGTGAAATTGATTGAGTAACTCAGCCTAAATATGAGAAGGAAACAGAGATCCTAGGGAAATAGATAAATGAGAGCATATGAATCTAGAAAGAAAATTAGTCTACTCCATCAAGTTACTTAAAAGTTAGAGGGAGGGTAAAGATGTTGCTAGGATTCAGAATTTGCAGAAGTGAGGGATGCCATTGTCCTGAAGTGTGATGAAGCCCTTCGGAGAAGATGTAGCAAGGTAAGAAAAGGTTGCTCTGAGCATTGTATGAAAATGCGCCAGGATCTTCAGGTGGGAAATGTCCTCATCACTTGCCTCCCTCAGGGGATAGTCAGGGTACACCCTCCCTTGCTGAGTAGACCTTTCCAAAAGTTGGACAGTTTGAAGATCTGTCTTACTGCTGTGTATGGAGACACAGTCTTACCATAGGATGTTAGAGCTGGCAGAGACCCACAGAATTTTCCAGTTTAACCCCATCTTTTACAAACAAGGAAACTGAGACCCAGAGAGGGAAATAAGCTTACTTGGAGTCTCACAGCAAATTATTCCCATTGCCTTTACTTACTTGGTTTACTGGGAACCACTCACCCTGTAGACACCCTTTCCAAATATGGAAAGTAAAAGTATGCAGCTTTCTTGCTACCACACAGATATTTTTAGAATAATCATTCTAATGTTATATATTACTACTTCTGCCTTTAAGCAACTTCTCTTGATTAAAGTACTCCTCTAACCCTGAATTCTTTGACAGTCAGAACCAAACACCCTTGATTATTGAAATGGCTTGAAATGGTTCTCTGATTATGTCCTGAAAGCCTGCCTGGTTTTCCCATCTACTGACCAGCTGCCTATGGGCAGTGACCAGGTTCTTATCTTTCTTCGACTCTCTCACCCAGTAGGAAGCAATATTAATAAATAAATATGGCATGGATGGTTCTAGGTACCTCAACACATAACCTTTTGCTATGCAAGAAGTCCCTGCACCTCCAGTTATTGAAAGTCAGGGGATGTAGCAGAAGACCTTGTAAAGTATTTTTTAAGAGGGTTTGATAGCTATCAGAAGCCCCTTCTACAAAATTTGGTTTTGAGCTCACTGTAATCCTTTGCATTTGCCTTCGAGTGTCAGTAAAAAGAGGCATATTCTGAGAAGATAATAAAAGTTGTGTTCTGATTAATGGATATTCATTCCAAGATACTTCACATATAAGTACATTTTGAAGTAAGAAATAAATAGATTTTCTCAGGGGAGGTGTGTTTGTTTATTTTCAGTTTGGTTTTGTTTTATGAAATTGTACTGGATCAAAAATTCAGGCTTTGCATTCAGACCTGGCCCTGGGTTAAAGATGTGAAGTTGGCCAAGCTGAATTATAGTCCCTTCAGGGCTTCACACGCCAGCAAAGCAACCCTCAGCAGTACACCCGACCTCTTGCTCCCCAGGCTGTCCTCTCACATCAACATCTAAACATTTGGTAAATGAAATAATGAAGGTGCCCACCTCTGGCGTAAACTCCTATGGGCCGAGCAGCGACTGAGGGACTGGGTCATGTAAAACTATGTGAAGGTCCTCAAGAACCACGTTAAGGATGTGTGAGGAGAGGGTGTGCGCATTGTTTCTAGAAGAGGGCCCTATTGGAAACAGACATCAGGCGGGAAAAGTTGGAGAATTTCTCTACAAGTCTGGCCTCATACCCGTTCTAAATATCAACCTCATTGGTCATTTCAATCTTCTCATGTGTCACCAGTAATTTCTCCATGATGGAGGCAGTGTTGGGTATTAGCCAAGATGAACCTAGGTTCTGGAGGTAAATTCACTCGTGGTCAGCTTGCTTATCCTCTCTGGGCTTCAGTTTCCTCGTCTCACCATTGGGGGTACGAATATTGCTACCTCATAGTGTTATCATGAGGCTAAAACTAATATATCAAAGCATTTAGGACAATGCCTGGCATAGTAAGCCCTCAACTAATATTAGGAGAATAAACATCATTATTTTGCCATTCAGGAAGTGTTGTGTGAATGGTTAGATATGTTGATTCCAGTCATTGGAAGCAAAGCAGACTAAAATATAAGATTTGATTTCCCTTATGTTAGCACTTAGACATAATTTTGCAAGCTGAAAATAGCATGGACCTTGAACATTAACCTAATACACCAAGAAATAAAAACACTTGTCAAAATGGCAGGAACAGCATAAATCATAGATTCTTTGTGGAATTTAAAAATATTGGTTACAACACAATTGCTTCTTTTCATCACACATTTATGTAACAATGTTGATTTCATATTCGCAAGATGTATAACAATCTCCAACAGGAACTGTGGCTTCTAAGTTTATATCTCAACATGGAGAAAAAGCAATTCTTTTTTTTTTTTTTTTTTTTAACCAAGCTCTGACAAGACATTTGGCCCTTGGCAAGTAGAGAAGGTTCTGGCTGGTGATAAAACTCAAAAGCCTAATGAGTTGATGGAGACAGAGGTTAAGTCTTCACATTGTGAGGTTCTATTGACTCTTCCTCAGCCTTGCCCTTTATCCTCGTTTATATTTTAGTTTGTAAGAAGCCCTCCAAAGGCGGACTATTCATTAGTGGTTCCATAGTGGATGATTATGTTCAGTTGTTATTTCTTCTATGCCGCCATTGTCTAGCTTATATTATGCGGTGTGACAAGAGCTTTATAGAGCAAATGAAAGACAGGGTTTCAGCACAAGAAAAGCTTACATTGTAAAGAGAGAACATTTTGAAATGGCCTTATGAGAGGGAAGAAGCACTATGCCAGGTGTAGCTGGACAACAAGGAAGAAAGCCGCTCTAAGAGCCAGCACAGGCCCATCAAGGAGGGAGGCTGGAGGGAGGTAAAAGGAGAGCAGGGGGCACACTCTTCCAAAGTGGCTCCTGTCAACAATTTAAAAGATATTATGCTGGGCTTCCCTGGTGGCGTAGTGGTTGAGAGTCCGCCTGCCGATGCAGGGGACGCGGGTTCGTGCCCCAGTCCGGGAAGATCCCACGTGCCGCGGAGCGGCTGGGCCCGTGAGCCACGGCCGCTGAGCCTGCGCGTCTGGAGCCTGTGCTCCGCAGCGGGAGAGGCCACAACAGTGAGAGGCCCGCGTACCGCAAAAAAAAAAAAAATAATAAAAAATAAAAATAAAAGATATTATGCTGAATAATGGGTTTCAAGACTATGATGGGTATTAGAAGAAACAGTGTGGAGGTGGCTGTTGAATTTCCAGAGATGGAAGGGGCGGCTCCTGCTTTTTAAATTCTAGTTTCAGCCTCCCCCAGCCAACAGCATCAGATGTCGCCTCCAAGCCCGTCACCACCCAGAAGTTAGAAAACGGTCGTACTTTGGACTTCTTTCTGGTCTAGTTGTAAGCACAGGAAAAGCAGAGAACGATGTGGAAGATAATAAGTGTATTAACCAGTGATACTTGGCGGTGGTTTCTCTTTTTATTTTTTAATGTACTTTTAAAAACAATGATCCGTGGGTGCCAATCAGAAGAGTGACAGAAGGTTTAGGTTAGAGGCTGAAGAATCATGGCTAGCTGGCTGCTTTATAAAGTAAGCAGGTGCTTCAGTGAACTGTAATATTTACTCCCAGAAATTAGGCACTTCTTTGTCCTAATGTCTTGTATTTCAAGAAGGGCTTTTCTTTGTTGCTAAGAGGAGGCAGCAGCAGTAAGTGGCATGAAGTCAGCCTGTGGCATTCCCTACCTCTGGGGGTCAAAGATCCTAACATGATAGATGAATTTCAAAGGGGGCCAGATAATTCTGTGGCAAATAGTAACGTTTGCTGTCATGCGTGTTAAAAGACTGGTAATCAAATCTCATGCCTCAGAGAGTGAATGAATCGTGCCAGGGGGCACAACCTTTTTTTCTTCTGCTCCCCTTTGCCTACAGGAAACATGACCAATTTGGTGGGAAGGCAAAACACTTTCATCTTGCGATAATTCATTGAAATCATACAACCTTCTGTGGCTCAAGACCTAGGTGGGGAGCTGGGAGGTACAAAGAGAGGAAAGTCCGGTTTCTCAGCTCTGGGATAGTGGCTGCCACCCTGAAAGTTTCTCTGGACTGACAAGACTTTGCGATCTGCAAGGAAAACCAAGACTTGACAGCTAGCCTCCTGAGGCTGGGCAAGTCTTGGGCTTCAACTGGAGAAGACGGCCCTCTGAGGCATCAGAGCCCCCAGATCATCTGGAGTTCAGCTTCCCAGCTTCCCGACCACCTGGGCACAGGGGAGGACTGGCCATCTCCATTTTCTATTTTCTTCCTCTCTTCCCCCTCTGCCCCCTCTTTTTCATCTTTCTCTTTCCTCCACTTCTAGGCAGTGGGAAAGAGCCTCTGTTTCTTTCTGCTGCCCGGTGAATGGCCCTTAGAAGCTCTGCAGGACCCTAGTGCCAAGAGGCTCTGGAGGAATCCCCTCTCTCAGCGTCAGGCAGGAGACAGAACCTGGGGCTGGTTAGAGAGTGTGGTGCCTGGTGGCCTTGGACATGGGCGCTCTCCTCACTCCGGCACCTTCTCTCCTGCCTTCTCTGCTGGATTCTCCCCCTCGGCATACAGATGTGCTCTCACATTTCTCAACACAAAACGAAACCAATAAGCTAGCTCTCCTGTCCCGTATGCTCCTCAAGCCCTTCTCTCTACGTTCTCCTTCAGAGCCAAGCTTCTCAGAGATGTTCGCAGAGCGCCGCATCTTCGCCTCAGGTCCCATTCTCAGCTCTGTGGTCCCTTCCTGCTTGGTTCTCCACCCTCCATTCTTGTCAGCATCACAGATAAATTCCGTGTGGTCCCAGTTGGTGATGCCTTTCAGGTTTCATCCTACCTCACCTCTCAAGGTGGAACAGACCACTCCCTCCTTCCCAAGCACTGAATTTTTCTTTGTTTCTGTGACACTTTATTCTTCTGGTTTTCTCCCCAGTTCGTTCCCTAGTCCAGAGGTCTGGGCTTGGCCCTCGGTCTCCTCTCAGTATTATCTATGTTCTCTCCCTAGATGATCTCACCAGCCCACTGCTTTAATACCGCCTGGGTGGCAAGGATTCCCAAATATGTATTTAAGCTCCAAATTCTTATATCCAATGACTTCTTCTTCTTGGATGTCGCAGAGGCCTCTCAAATGCAACATGGCCAGGCCAGACTCTTCCTATCCCCATTGCCTCTCTGCACCCCCTCCAAATCTTAGGAAATCAATTCAGACACCCAGAAACGCAAGAGTCATCTCTCCCTCTCACTCTGCATATCAAATTCATCACCACATCCCATCAATTCTATTCCTAAATTATTTCACAATTTCATTCATGTCTCTTCTTTTCACTGCCACCACCAAATCCAAGCCACCCTCACCCTTCACCTGGACCATGGCAACACCTCTCAGCTGGTCTCCTCACTTCTATGTTTGCCCCTTCCTACTTCAACGTGAGTCACGCCCAGCACAGGTCATTAGCATCGTGCTATGCTGTAATGATACCTCCCCTTCCTGCCTCTCAGAAAAGGGAGAGAAATCACCTTTTATGAAGCATCTTATCCATGTTAGGTCCTGTATTAGACATGTTACCATACTGATCTCATTATACCATTTCAACAATCCTGAGGAGCTGACGTTGCTCTTATTTCACAAATGAGACAGGGGCTCCAAGAGGTAAAGTAACGTGACCAAGCTTGCAGCTATTAACAAACAGCTACGATCAGAATTCTAGCCTGACAGCAAAGTTTATGCTCTTACCTGTCCCAGGAAAATGTGAGGCTTTATAACTGGAAAGTGCTATATAAGTGTCAGGTATCATTACTGTTTTATGAAAATGCCAGTCAATCACAGACGAACAACTGAGTTTTATTCATTCACTCACAAATATTGCTGACTGTCTTTGTCCTTTGTGCACTGTGCCAGAGGCTCTGGGTGTCATCAAGGAACATCTTAGAGAAAAAGTAAAACTAGAGATGATCTTCACCCTTTCTCAAAGAATTTCATCATTGGTTTCCTTTGACTAATATGTTTTTTCATAAATGCCTGCAGTAATTATATTTTTTTAACATGTAGTTTATATACCGCCTTTCTTTTAAGGAACACATCTATGATACAAAATGGGCAACACCTGTATGTGGGACACATTTATGAGTAAACGGTGAGCTGCTGTCACAAGCAGTTAAAACTAAAATGCCTTTGTCAAAGTGAGTTAACAAAGTATATTTTGTGACACGGAATCCTTGACACATTCATCATGCTTGTGTGGATTCTCTCAAAACTCTAAGAACCGGCTGACTCTAGCCGGCTTCCCTGTCGTGTGCACAAATGAGTCCATTTCCACCGCGCCCTGCAAGATCTTCCCTGAGCCACGCGCTCACGTTGGAGCTGACCCCACTGACCTGCTCTGAAGTGCGTGGGCTCTGAGATCTAGCAGAGGTAATGGATTTGTTCTGGTACGGAATCAGGGGGGTGACTGTCTATCCCAGAGCCTCACTTTCAGCGGGGGAGGTAGAGCCGGTGGGGCCAAGAGGCTTATCAAGTGGCAGAGCCAGTACTAGGGTGAAGGCCCGGGCTCCTGATGAGTAAGAGTACTGTTGCAGACATGCCTGGAGCTCACTGAAATTTCTGGTTCTCTTCTTCCAGGCACATGGGAGGATTGGCCTGAAGTCAGGTGTGGCCATGTAACTTGCTTTGGCCGACGAAATGTGAATGGATTTCTGTCACTTCAGGGTAAGAGCATTTATTTATTTGTTTGTTTGTTTATTTATTTATTATTATTATTTTTTTTAGCTAAGTCCAATCTTTAGTCAGTTTTCCTCAGTTTTTTTCATTTCCTTTTTCCGTTGCAGGATCACATCCAGGATACTACGTTATCTAGTTGTCATGCTTCTTTAGCATGTCCTCTTGACTGTGACAGTTTCTCAGAATTTTCCTTTTTTGATGACTTTAATAGTGCAGGGGAGTACTGGTCAGATATTTTGTAGACTGACCTTCAACTGGGATTTGTCTGATGTTTTTCTCATGATCTGACTTGGAGTATGGATTTTTGGGGGAGGAAGACCACAGAGGCGAAGCACTGTTCTCATCACGTCATATCAAGAGTATGTATATCGACATGACTTGTTACTGTTGATGGTGACCTGATGACCTGGCTAAGGTAGTATGTGACAGATTTCTGCACTGTAAAGTTACTCCCCCCACTCCTTTCCATACTGTTCTCTTTGGAAGGAAGTCATTATGGGCAATCTACAACTTAAGGACTGAGAATTTATGCTCCACCTCCTTGAAGACAGAGAGTATCTACACATGTTATTTGGAATTCTTCTATATGGGAGATTTATCCATTATCCCTCATTTATCTAATTATTCAATTATTTATTCATATTGGTATGTACTCATGAATATTCATTTTATACTTTGGGTTATAATACGATAATATCTTATTTTCTTGTTCAAATTGTTACATCTTTAGCCATTTAGGAGTTCTTTCAGTTGGCTCCTGTGTTCCTTTGTGTTCTCTACCTCACCACCTCCCCCCATCACTGTGGAGTTTTGAGTACTTCCTTACTTTCTGGCATTATAAGATGCTCCTGGACCATCCTGTATATTTCCTGCCCCAGTTCTAGAATCAACCATTTCTCCAAGGTGACCTAGTCCTTTTATTGGAGAATGGTATTAGAAACCAAGATCTGGGTGCTAGGTGTGCTCATTGTTACTGGGATGTCATTGCTTCTACATCCTCTCAGCTGACATAGCAAGGAAATAGATGTGTATACTAACCCATGTATGTATGTATATCTATAAATATTTCCATATGTAACCATCTGTCTCGATATTAAGTTAAGCATGATTTCCCACTTATGTCTTCAATTCGAATTCATTACCACATGGATCATTCTAGCCTTCTCTTATTTGTCTGTAAACATCTACTCCAACAATAAGAAACCTGGCTCCCACCATCTGCCATTCATTTACTTAATTATTCAATTCCAATGTACATGTGTTGTCAACCACCCACTTTTTAAAGTAGGAATTTAATTATTCCCAAACTACTTATTTCACATATCCAAGATTCCACAAAGGACTTTATGACACTCTGTCCTTACAGTCCCTGACCTGTTGCCAACCTTCAGTTTGCCTAACTAAAATGCCAATTCTCACTTCGACGTCCTCTCCAGGATTTGGGTTGATTGTTTTTTTCTGGTCTCTCTCCAGCTGAAATGTCCTTTTGTAGGTCTACTGAGAGGAATGCATCATCCCAGATATTCCCTGAGTAACAAACTCTTATTCTACCAAATCTATGCCTATTTGGTTGACCAGGTGGTGTAAAAGGTAGGGCTTGTCTCTGCTGGGAGAGAGGAGTGCATTCTCTACATTCTTCCTCACCATGGACAAAGTTCTCAGAAGCCACTTTGGCTGTAATGAGAGATAGAAGTATCCCTTAATGGTGTGTTCCCATATCACCACACACCACACCGCCTGAGGAAACACCGCTATAAATAGCACTTGGTCTCCTTACTAGTCCACCACAGCCGAGTTAACCCAGACATGACGGAGACTTGGTGGGAAGAGGATAAAGCAGAAAAACAGATAAAGCAAGAAGAGGAGAGGAAAAAGGACAATGGAGAAAGGGCAGTGATGATATTAATAACATATATAATTAATGATTTTAATAATTACGTTTGCAAAAAACTTGCACATGCATGGTTTCATTTATTTCATTAAGTATAATGACTCAAAAAAGTATATGTTTAGTTTTAACCTATATCTTATAGGTTAAATTGGCTTTTGTGTGTTCTAGATTTAGGGATAGGTACATGATCCAAGCTGGGCCAATGAGAGCTGGCCCTGGGACTATTGCTAGAACTATTGGAAAAGAAGCATGTTCTCTTTCCATTGGGATTATACAGTAAACGTGAATGGATGGTCAATATATCTAGTTATTTGTTTGCTTATTTATTTGTTTATATGCATAGAAGAAGATCTGAAGACAGTTTCCCAAAATGTTAACATCAATTAATTTTTGGTGATAGGGTAATTGGTGATATTTATGGTTTTTACACATGTATGTATTATTTATATTTTCTATAAAGTCATGTATTACATTTATACTAACATAGATTTTTCCTGTTATAAATTATTGTTTTTAATTATTTTATAATATACTTATGTTACAAAATATAAGTATATAGTAATATGTTTATAATATATTGTTATCTAAATAATAGATTAGTGTAATTTTTACACTAATATAAGACAGAAGTCCTTTACCCCCTAAGGTCCATTTATTCTTTCCCTTGGTTACTGACTCAAACCCAGCTCCCTGTGCCTGTTAGGACATGCATCCTTTTTTTTTTTTTTTAACATCTTTATTGGAGTATAATTGCTTTACAATGGTGTGTTAGTTTCTGCTTTACAGCAAATTGAATCAGTTATACATATACATATGTCCCCATATCTCTTCCCTCTTGCATCTCCCTCCCTCCCACCCTCCCTATCCCACCCCTCTAGGCCTCAAGTCCATTCTCTACATCTGCATCTTTATTCCTGTCCTGCCCCTAGGTTCTTCAGAACCTTCTTTTTTAGATTCCATATATATATGTTAGCATACGGTATTTGTTTTTCTCTTTCTGACTTACTTCACTCTGTATGACAGTCTCTAGGTCCATCCACCTCATTACAAACAACTCAGTTTCATTCCTTTTTATGGCTGAGTAATATTCCATTGCATATATGTGCCACATCTTCTTTATCCGTTCAACTATTGATGGACACTTAGCTTGCTTCCATGTCCTTGATATTGTAAATAGAGTTGCAATGAACATTGTGGTACATGACTCTTTGAATTATGGTTTTCGCAGGGTATATGCCCAGTAGTGGGATTGCTGGGTCGTATGGTAGTTCTAGTTTTAGCTTTTTAAGGAACCTCCGTACTGTTCTCCATAGTGTCTGTATCAACTTACATTCCCACCAACAGTGCAAGAGGGTTCCCTTTTCTCCACACGCTCTCCAGCATTTATTGTTTGTAGATTTTTTGATGATGGCCATTCTGACGGGTGTGACATGATATCTCATTGTAGTTTGTTTTTTTTTGTTTGTTTGTTTTTTTGTGGTATGCGGGCCTCCCTCTGTTGTGGCCTCTCCCGTTGTGGAGCACAGGCTCCGGACACGCGGG
>NC_041221.1:78818805-78882619 GCF_002837175.3 Physeter macrocephalus | reverse complement strand
CTCACCTCCTAGAGAAATGGAAATAAAAACAAAAATAAACAAATGGGACCTAATGAAACTTAAAAGCTTTTGCACAGCAAAGGAAAAGCTTTTAAGTTTCATTAGGTCCCATTTGTTTATTTTTGTTTTTATTTCCATTTCTCTAGGAGGTGGGTCAAAAAGGATCTTGCTGTGATATATGTCATAGGGTGTTCTGCCTATGTTTTCCTCTAAGAGTTTAATGGTGTCTGGCCTTACATAGGGTAATAGTATTTAAGAGCCAAGTTGTAATTGTCCATGCTCTCTTCCCTTGCTGTAGTGACTCCTGAAAGTTTGCATTGAGATGTTGGCTTAATAAGATGGTAGAGCCTCTGTCAGCCTACATCCCTGGGTGACTATGGGATGCAGAGCCTCCCAGCCAATCTGCTTCAGATGTGTAGTATGAACAAGACTGTTTCATAGCATATCTAACCCATCCTTACCATCACAGGTGCACACCAGGCAGGATGGACCAAGGTGCAGGATAGTGTTTGTGACCGTAGCAAAGAGTGCCTCTCTCATTTAAGGATAAACCAGGACCTCTTTTCTGTTCCCTAAGGGCAGTGGCAGAGTGGACTTGGCGTCAGAAAGATCCAGGTTCCCATCACAACTCTCTCAGGTCTGGCGGTATAATCCAGATCCAACACTGAATCCTCCTGAGCTTCAGCTCCTTTATCTGGAAAGCAGGGATGGCATTTTCAGCCTGGTAGGATTAATGTGAGCATCAGTTGTCTGAGGTAGATCATAGGACAGCTTGAAAATGTTTGTTGGAAGAAAAATGTTTGTTGGTTGATTCCACATGTAGAGTCCTCTCCACTGACAAAAAAGAAACAAACACAAAGAAAAACCCTAAAACTCCTGTCCAGCCTTTTCTCAACCCTTCCAACTTCTTTGAAGGAACTGTGTTGTACAGAATCTCATGGGGCCTGAGAGCCTGTACATTTAGGGTTCTTTAAAACCCGGGACCTCTTAACAGATGCACAAAGGTTTTAGAGCAGCCTTTCTCCATGTTCTCCTTTCCCTCTGCACACAAACTGTTATAATAAAAATAAGATGATGAAATTGAGGATGGGGGGGGGGCAATGATTGAGCAGAACTAGTACATTAAAATTTTTTTTTTTCTGGTTAGAACAGAAGTGTCTGGAAGATTCTCTTTGTGAACCGGGCCTTTCAAGTGTGCTTCATTTGCAGTCTCAGGAGCAAGGTTGGGGTTAGATGTCTTCTGTTCAGAACATGGTTATTAATGAATTGAACTATAAAACTGAATTCTCTAGAAAGAATTCCCTGATCCAGAGAGGGGTCTGTGGCCAGCTCTTTGTTTATGGTGACCCCCTGAAATATAGTCAGTATTTATGGGAAATATTCCCATCGTGTTTAGGATGTGTTTAGGAGCCTATTAACCTCATATAAAAGGGAGAATTAAGTTTTCCTGTGATGTCTGAGTACTAATTCATGCCAAGCTTTAGAATGGGTATTTTCTTTCTTTCCATTAGGTTCTTATCTATATAGGTTCATTTCTTACTGACTATATAGTTATATAATTAAAGCTAATTGGGGCCATTTAAACATTTCAATTAATTTAATGGCTTTGAAGTAGAATTTTTAAGGTCAAAAGAATTTTAAACACCTGAAATCTAGTTGAAGTCTTGATGGAATGAATATATATAAAATTCATTATGCTCTACAAAAAAAAAAAAAAAAAAAAGGAGAGGCAAGGTTTGTGGGAGATCAGGACCCTGAGAGTGGCATTTATAGGTTCCATTTCAATTTTAAGCAGAGGAAAATTTCACAAATTCCAATTATAACCTAATTCTATAGTTAGATGGATTTATGGGGAAAATTGTTTGTGAAAAAAATCACAGTGTTTTTTAAGGAAAAGAGCTCCCCAAATCGTTGTCTGGCTCACTTCCACTTAAACCTTCCTCACCTTTTCAACCTCTGTCTTTCCTCTAAGTCTGTATGCTAAATATCAGATAGCATTAGGGAAGGTTTCAAGAAAAACACCATTTCCAGAACCTCTGGATTTAAGATGGAAGTTCCTTCATTGTCGATTTGAGCGTTTGGTTCCTAAGGCTCTTTGTTTCCTGCTTAGGTTAAGATTTGACAGAATTACATGGTCAGGATTTCAAGAAAACCTTGAGAAGACCGAAGTCTTTTTCTGATAAACTCTTGGAGCCTTCATCTGGGCCTCCAATATTAGACACTTTATCAGTTACACAAGAGAGAAAATTTTTAATTCATACCAGGAACCATTTCAGTGATCTCCTAATTGGAAGAGCCAGTGGCTTTTACACGTGTTAAAACATTTCAAGGTAGAGGAGGCAGAAATCTGACTATAAAAAATCTTGAGCCTTTTTAACCCACTTTGGAGCTGATTCTTGGTAGCAGCTTCCTGTCACATTCCCATCACACTACACAGCAACACCATTGAACAGAACCTCTTTGCTGCTCTGTGTTGCCAGAGAGAAGGGCACACACCAGCAATGCAGAGGTCACAACCAGGCAAGATGTGGGAGTACTGAAAGACTAGGGCAAAGGGGCTTGTGGATACAGCAGAAGGTAGTGTGCTGGTCCCGCTCCCAGGCAGAGCATAAAACATGGATCAGAGGCGTGATGGCTTCTGAGAGCAACGCCAAGGGAAGCTGCTGGCAAATCTGTGCAGTGTGGCTGTCATAACATCAGGATTGGTATTAAAATGCAATTCTTGTAAACAAGGGACAATGTTTTCTTTTTTATAAATTTATTTTTTAATTTTTATTGATTTTGGCTGCCTTGGGCCTTTGTTGCTACGTACGGGCTTTCTCTTGTTGCAGCGAGCGGGGGCTACTCTTCCTTGCGGTGCGCAGGCTTCTCATTGTGGTGGCTTCTCTTGTTGCGGAGCACAGGCTCTAGACACATGGGCTTCAGTAGTTGCAGCACGTGGGATCAGTAGTTGTGGCTCGTGGGCTCTAGAACACAGTCTCAGTAGTTGTGGCGTATGGGCTTAGTTGTTCCGCGGCATGTGGGATCTTCCCGGACCAGGGCTCGAACCCGGGTCCCCTGCGTTGGCAGGAAGATTCTTAACCACTGCGCCACCAGGGAAGCCCCAACAAGGGACAATCTTGATGCATTCACAGGAGGACCTGATCCAAACACCCAAGCTAACCCATTATCCTGCACAGTACAGGCTGCAGATTTTAATCAAATAAAGCTAAACTGCCTTATTTGCCATCATAGAAACAAACCTAGGGCCAGCCGAAATGTTATTTCCCCTGTGCCCCTCTAAAATATCAACAAGACCAAGTTGATTGTCTGGCTTGAATGGTTTCACTTTCAGATACTGTCCACTAAGTCCTTTTACGGAGCAGATTAAGTTGGACTTGGTTGATCAAGCAAAATTGCTGATCCACCTTTAGCACTCAATTAGCCAGGGGTTATAGCTCCAAGAATACACAGACATATGGATCAGACATGGGGACTTAAACCTGAATTGGGAGCCTGAAAGGATTTAAAGCCAACTGTATCTTTCCCCCAAATGTCTGAGCAAGGGTGTGTAGCCCGAAGGAGACAGTCCCTAGAAGCATTGGTTATTTGGCCAGTGCCTTCTTATGAGGTTCTAACTCAATTCTCTGGAAGAAGAGAAAAAAGATATGATGCCCTATTACCAAGGAAAACACCCAGGATCATGTCTGGAAGGCCAGCTCTCAGAGGATGTGTCTTGGTTTTCCGACATGGATCTTCCTCAATGAAGTTGGACTTGGTTGATCAGGCAAATGGCTGATCATCCTCTCCTTCCCCCATGACAAAACAGTAGCAATTTGTGTAAGATCTGAATTCTTTTACAAAGCGCTTTCTGGTAATTGTCCTTTTTTTTTTTTTTTTTTTTTTTTGCGGTACGCGGGCCTCTCACCGTTGTGGCCTCCCCCGTTGCGGAGCACAGGCTCCGGACGCCGCAGGCCCAGAGGCCATGGCTCACGGGCCCAGCCGCTCTGCGACATGTGGGATCCTCCCGGACCGGGGCACGGACCCGTGTCCCCCGCATCGGCAGGCGGACTCTCAACCACTGCGCCACCAGGGAAGCCCCCGGTAATTGTCTCTTTTGATTCCCACAACAGACCCTGCTATGCAGGTAGTAATAATCCAGGGCAAAGCGTATGATTCACACACAGAAGGAAAGTGTGTCCTGAAATGGAGGTCACAGACAATGTCCCAGCTGGGTTCTTAGACTTCAGAGCTGGTGCTCCCTTTCATGTCTGCCTGACGCTCTCAAGCCTTCATCATACAATGTCCTCATGAAACAATTCTAACCCAGAGGTCCTGGTATGAAAGCATTTCTCCATATTTTAGCATTTTTCTTTATTGACAAATACTATTGCCAACCTTTCACCATGATTTTCTAATGCATGTCAACACAAAAAGCTTACACAAATCTTTTCTGTAGAATAAAGTGAGTGGTGATGTTGATTATGGTTTTTTAGCACTCATTTTGGGGACAAATATATTGGCTGCTGGAGTATCCTCCAGATCATGTGACTGTTGAATACAGCAACCCCCTTGCCAGTGAATGCATTTGGGTGTTAGCAGTGGAGTGTTGCTCATAACAGAAGATATCTGGGCAAATCTGGGATTGAAAGGTGGTAGTTGGTCACCCTTTATGATAGAGAGACCCACTTTAATATGTAAAGTAAGGCTGTGATGCTTCGAGGGTTTCCCCCTAGTTCATAATTGCTATCTTGTTTATCCACCTACCACTGGGCTTGGAAGCTGTATTTGGTGCTCTCCCTTTATTGCAATGTGTATGCCTTTTGGAAGAAGAGATTAAGATAGAAAGCAGCGATGCACTCTCCCACCACATGGGTCTCTCCCACTGTGGTCTCCCTGGCACTGCCCATGAGAGGAGGAAGAAGAGAGGGGCCTCGGGTGGGCCCTACCTCTGGACTCACACATGGTTACAGTATCCTTCGGCCAGCTTGGTACTTGATGGGCAAGCACTTTGTGCTTCCTGAGGCACACTGGGTAAAGTCAGCATCACTGTTCCCTTCTAGAAGAAATGGGCTAATGCTCATCCTGAGGCCAGGAGAGCCCCTGGGTTTTCCTGTGCTTATTTCCCCACTGCCATGAGCAGAAGCAGACCTTTTCCCTCTGTAGTTTGTCATCATCTTGTTACCATAAAGATCACATCTCAGTTTGGGCCGCAGGGCTCAGATAATGCACAAGCACCATGTTAAATGTTATGATGTGAAACATCATTTATTTCCTCAACAATTCATTCCAGAGCCGGGGCTGTGGCTTTGCAAAATTCTCTCTCTGCCTCTGCAAAATTCTCTCTCTCCCTCTTTCTCCCTCGCTCTTTTCTTCTCCCAGATCCCTTTCTCTTTCTCCTATTGACCACTTGTTAAATCTTTTTGTTTGTTTCCCCCCTTTCTCCTGGGACCCTCCGACAGGCAGGCTTGCCAGATTCATTTTCTGATCAAAGCTGTTTGATTTGGTCAATTTTGCCACATTGGAGACGTTCTCTATTACAGAGATAAATAGCTTTGGGCTAACTGTCAACGAAAACTTGTAAGCTAATAAATTATTCCAATTTCTTCCCGCGGATTTCTCTGGAGACAGCCCTAGGAAATACACTTTTTGATTAGTAAATTTCTCTGTGTGTGTGTCTGGACATTCAAATGTGTCGGCTTTGATTAGCACCATTGCTTTTCAAGTCGACGTTGGCTGAGGGGCTGTCAGTTGCAGGCAGCCCTGATGCATAATGCATCAACTGGGCCCGGAAACAGGAGCCTCTTCCAAGGCTGGAAAGGCGGGAAAATTGCTCTCACAACCCTGCTGGCTTACTCTGCACCAAAGGGAGCTCAACTTGAAAGTCTTGACAAGACTTGCTCGGGCTGTGGTGGAAGCCACCCACACCGGGCAGAGAGGGTTTGAAGAGACCACGACCAGGGCCTGCCGAGAAGCAAGGCCGCCGCCCCGTCTGCTCTGGCCACCACCTCCTCCTCCCACAACTTCGCCCTTGCATCCTCACTCGCACCTCCCCACTCCATCATCCGGGAGCCTCTGGGCAAAGGCCAGCCCCTTCCGGGCAGGCCCAGGTTTCCCTCTCTGCCTCCCCTCGGATTCCAGTTCGCTGTTTGTCTAGTTAAGGGCCCTTGGGTTGTTACAGAAACAATATTTTGGCTATAACAAATCAATCGGTGCGTGTGAACACAAACATACAGATCATTTATCAACTGCAAAATACCCTAAATTATGACCTTTCTAAAACCTATCAGAAGGGCGAGTGAATGCATAACGTAAATTAAAGTTTGAAGGGTCAGCGGTTTTTACTTTCACTATTCATCTTTCTTTCCCCTTATAGGTTTAAGAACAAGAAGGCTGTGTAATTACATTTCAGTGGGGTGCAGTGGTTCATTATTCCCAGCTATACCAATCTGCTGCAACATTTCCAATGCAGTCAGGTACATTTTAGCAGATATTAGTTGGTATAAGACCATACTTGCTCTTTGCAATTGATAACATCTTTTAGTGCATAACAGTGCTATCATCTCAATTTGGAAAAGGCTAAAAAGGGTGAGAGTTTTTTCTCAGATCAATACAGTTGTTCATATTTTATAAAGGTGGTAAAGCCCTTTGCCTCCAGTTAGTTGCTCCTTTCTCTGATTACTGTTTCCCTAAGTCTCCACCACCCCATGCAGTAGTTGACAAGGTTTTATGCCAGAGCCCACTGCACTGATGGAAATGAGTAGCTTGCAACAGAAAACGCTTCTGCTGCGAGCTCTCTGGCTCTGGCAGTGATGGTGCCATGCTGGTGGGTGCATGGGCTCCGAAGTTTCAGCTCAGCCAGGAGGGGTCTGGTGGTGGCAGCCCCTGTGTTCCCTCTACTACGTGGAGCCAGTAGGCACCTTCAGAAACTACTGGTGCAGTCCGCTCTGGAGTGTGCAAGCTTGGTGGCATCAGCAGAGGCAGGCTAAGGAGACCTCTTGTGTTCTGAAGAAATCCTGTAGAGTAGAACCAACTGTAAAAGTGTTCTTCAAGCAGAAAAAGCCAGGACTAGAGCAATGGGAAAAATCGAGTTCCATTTAAAGTGTGAATATATATATATATATATATATTTGAATGTATGCCTATAGGTGTGTGTATGTGTACATGAATGAGTATGTATGAAAATGTGCCAATAAAGGGCTGGGAAAATGTACATCAAATGGCAGACTAGTTGTGCCTGGGGAGGGGAATAAAGATGGATTATCACTTCCATATTTCTGGAACCCTTTGCCCATGAGATTGTATTCATATTTTACTTGATAAGAAAGAAAAAAAGAAAAGGTAGAAGGAAGGAAGGGGAAGGAGGAAGGAAGGAAGGAGGGAAGGAAGGGAGAATTTTTTTATTTTGATTTTTATTGTGGTGAAATACACATAACACAAATTTACCATTGTAACCATTTTTAAATGTTCAGTTCAGTAGTGTTAGGTACATTCACATTGTTGTGCAACCAATCCCCAGAACTTTTTTTTTTTAAATAAATTTATTTATTTATTTTTGGCTGCATTGGGTCTTCGTTGCTGTGCGTGGGCTTTCTCTAGTTGCAGCGAGCGGGGGCTACTCTTCGTTGTGGTGCGCGGGCTTCTCATTGTGGTGGCTTCTCTTGTTGCGGAGCACGGGCTCTAGGGTGCGCGGGCTTCAGTAGTTGTGGCACGTGGGCTCAGTAGTTGTGGCTTGACGTCTGTAGAGCGCAGGCTCAGTAGTTGTGGTGCACGGGCTTAGTTGCTCCACGGCATGTGGTACCTTTCTGGACCAGAGCTCGAACCCGTGTCCCCTGTATTGGCAGGCAGATTCTTAACCACTGCGCCACCAGGGAAGCACCCCCAACCCCAGAATTTTTTATCTTGCAAAACTGGAACTCCATATTCATTGAATAACAATTCCCCATTGCTTCCTCCTCCCAGCCCTCGGCAACCACCCTTTTGCTTTCTCTTGCTATGAATTTGACTACTCTGTGTACCTCAGGTAAGAGGAATCATATAGTATTTGCCTTTTGGTGACTGGCTTATTTCATTTAGTGTAACGTCCTCAAGGGTCAACCATGTTGTAGCATGTGTCAGTATTTCCTTCCTTTTAAGACTGATATTCCATTGTATGTACACACAACATTTTGTTTTTCCCTTCATTTGCTGGTGGACATCTGTGTAGAACTTCTTGGCTGTTCTGAATAACACTGCTATGGACAGGAGCATGCAAATATCTCTTTGAGACTCAGCTTTCAGTTCTTTTGTATATATGCCCAGAGGTGGAGTTGCTGGATCATATGGTAATTCTATCTTTAATTTTTTGAGGGAAGGACTCTATTTAAAAAAGAAAGAAAGAAAGAAAAAGAAAACCAACTTTACTACTGTCCTAGACTCACACAGGTTGTAGGACCTAACTAGTTGCTGCTCCACACATGAACAGCTAATGTGGAGAGAGCCAACCCCCATCCTTGCTGGACTGGGAGAATGCCCCAGTGCCCCAGGACTGTGAGAGGCTTTAAGTTACCTACCAGGCCAGCCCCTGATGGTGCCGCTTTCTGTTCAAATGGTACTTCTTTGTGGATTTACTGTTTGGGCTCCCTGCATTCCTGCAAGGCAGATCAGCAGTGAAAAGGTAGATAGCTCCATCAGGAGCATGCCCCTAGGTAGTGGATATCGGAGCTCAGATTGGTCCAGGATGCAGACAGTTAGATCAGACTGCCTCCAGCCCATGTGAGGTGGTGACCATAGATGGCTGTTTTCTAAATAAGTGGCGTTTGCCTAATCTTGGCCAAGGGCTCACAACCCTGTAGAACTGTGCAACTAGACAAAAGCAAGAGGGCCCTTTCTAGTGTTAGCATGAATTTTATTTTCAGAAATGAATCAGGCCTGAATCTGCCTGTTGGGAAATGCTGTTTTCCAAAGTAGTGTCTGTACTTGGCATGACCGAAAGTGGGCCCTGGGCTTGCTCCTGTGTCTACTTTCACAAGAAGCTGTTTAAGAAAGATTGTAAAATATGTTGAAAAAAAAAATATGTTGAAAGCTATTGATGTTTTTCCCAATTCAATTCTAAGTGTTCTCTTCACACAACTTACAGAGTTAATTGATGCCCAACTCTAGCATTCTTCCTCTATCTGACAAAAGTATAAAATTCCTTACTTCCCAGGAGGTGTTCTCTTCAGGTTTCTAAAGCCTGGTCATTGGACCACCTGCATCAGAATTGCTTGGGGCAATTCTAGAGTGGGGCAGAATTTTTTTTTTTAATGTATTTATTTTATTTATTTATTTTTGGCTGCATTGGGTCTTCATTGCTGCACGCGGGCTTTCTCTAGTTGTGGCGAGCGGGGGCTACTCTTCATCGTGGTGTGTGGACTTCTCATTGCAGTGGCTTCTCTCGTTGTGGAGCACGGGCTCTAGGCGCGCGGGCTCGGTAGCTGTGGCTCGCGGGCTCTAGAGCACAGGCTCAGTAGTTGTGGCACACGGGCTTAGTTGCTCCGCGGCACGTGGGATCTTCCTGCACCAGGGCCGAACCCGTGTCCCCTGCATCGGCAGGTGGATTCTTAACCACTGCGCCACCAGGGAAGGGGCAGAATTTTTTTAAGATGAAAATTTTGGGGCTCCACACAAAACTTCCTGAATCAGAATCTATGAAGGAGGAGCCAAGGACTCTGCATTTGAAAAATAATTTATTCAGATTCACATAAAATTAGCCACTTTTAAGTGAACAGTGGCATTCAGTACATTCATCATGCGGTGCAGCCACCACCCTATCTAGTTCCAAGACATTCCCATCACTCCAAAGTAAAACCCCTCACCCATTAAGAGGTATCTGCATTTTTAACACACTCTTCGTGAGGTTGCCGTGCACTCTAACATTTGAGAATCATTTCAATTAAGCTAAAGGTGAGCAGTACGTAACATTTGACACTGGAGAGCGTGTTTGTGATCCTGGTTGCTAGAATTTCAACCAAATTCTGTTAATAATAATAATGCCTTATATAATGCTATGAGGTTTTTATCATCTTACACATAATTAAAATAATTAATCTTCAAAGCATACTCGAATAGTAAGCATTAGCTTATCCATTTTACAGATTTTGAAAAGTGAAATTCACCACGCCTTCCCTTTGTAAGTCTCCCAGCCATGAAGTAGCAGAATAGGGCCTGGATCTCAGGCCTCTGACATCTGGCCCAGCATCTCCCTCTCGCTAAGCCCTAGCCCTGCTCAGGAAGGCTGGAGAATGAAGGAGTTGGCCTGCGAGAGGCCTTAATACCTTAGGGGCTACTTTCATTTTTAAAGTTCTTTTTAATGACTCTGCCTTTCAGAGTCTCATTTTGCCCCTCAAAAAGGTTTGAGATATATGGCAACCTATGAAAAGGAGACAGAAAAGTTATAACATCTGAGCAAACAGTTGGAAATATTGATGTCTTTAAAAGAGGCCTCTCTCCAATTTGTGAAGGATTGACGTTTCTTACTTAATGTATAAACTACTAGGCTGACATACAGGGTCTAAACAAAGCTCCCAGCTAATGGAGCCCAGACTTTTATGTACTGTCTTTTCACCTAACCTAACATGCACCAGAGCCTGAGTGTGCGTTGTCTGTGGATAACTAAGACTGTGATAACACAAAACAATCTGGTTGATCACAGATCTAAACTGGCATTTGGTTTACCCTGACAATAACCTGAAAATATCTCTATAGGTATACTCACACAGATAAACCCGGCAGACAAGTTATTTTGTTTACCCTGTTTTGCCTTGACTGGAACTTAGAAACACGGGCTTCAATTGGATAAAAACCGGGCAGCTAAAATATTCTGCCTTGCAATAGAAAAAGGAAACTGCACACGGCCGAAACCCTCCCCGACCCGACTGTTCTCCCCCACAGCCGAGGTGTCTGTCACCAAAATGGGGGCTATATTTGTAAATGTTAACAAAAGCTAAACACGGGGTTTTGCTATGGTAAGAAACTGCCACACTCCCCTTCTCCATAAATTGGGTTTCTAGGAAGCAATCCCTCCCCCAAGAAACGGCTTGTGGGGAGGGCAAAGCAACCAGCTGGGTTGTAGGAGTAATAAAGAAGGAGAATCAATAGGGCATGCAGTGGAGCCAAGGTGCTGCCATTTATCACGCCGCTTCTCTGACTCCAATCATTCATCATGCTCAATGAGGCAGCAAATAGGAAAATGACTATTTGTATCAAACACATCTGCACTCATCCACTGAGGTATTTTATTCCCATTAACTCTGAAAGTAAAATACGCAGAGTTTTCTAGCTTCTTTCAGCTCAGGTTGGCAGAAGAAATTCACAGCCCGTGAGCACAAACGTCGGCATGAGTTTGCATAGCATTTCTGGGAAGGATTTTGGGGGATGCCGTGGGCGCGCTCGGCTAGCCTGGCCCCTGGTGTTTGAGTGCCAGGATGAAATGCCGTGGTCTGAACTCACCACCCACCTTCCCCTTCTCCCCAGTGGTGAGAACGCCATCAAGGATACAGTAAATACTCATTACATTATCTCTCAATGGTTCCCTTTTTATCTCATAAATTACCCCTGCTAGGTGGCATGGAAGCTAATTTCACTAAGTCTATGGAAGATCAGATGTAAATGGGAGGATTATCATCATTATGGTGTAATATCCCATGAAATGGTGGCATCATTACTGGTTCTTTTTATGAGGTGCGCAAGTTTATTTCAGCCTGCCGACGTGCTTCTGTGGCCTTCAGAGGGACAGAGAATCAGGAGGTTGCCACAAAAAGAGCTTGGGATTTCAAGGAAGGATTTTCTCCAGGCCTGGAAGGGAGAAGCCCCTGCCCAGAGAAAGGTGAGTGCAGTCAGGTTTGTAGAAAGTTCCCCCGGGCCTTTTCCCTGGCAGCAATTTTGAGGTAAGCAGAACTGCACGGCCTCCCCCCAATCACCAACACCCCACCTGCCCCCTGAACTTCTCTCAGCCTTTACGTTGACCTTATTTTTGCCTCGTTCTTCTGGTTTCTCTTGTAGTTAAACTGATTTTCCTGCTCAGTCTCTGTGAATTCCTCCTGTACACAGAAGATCTCATCCTAAATAGAGAAATAAATGAAGCAGTGTTGAGCTTCCTCCTCCTCTGCCCTGCAGGCCCTGGGATGGCCCATAGCAGGTGAGCCAGGCTCTGGACCAGAGATACTTGGGACTTAGCAAAAGGGGACCAGCTGGGGGCCAGGCTGCCTCCCCCTGTGGAATTGTTCCTCTAACCCAGATGGGAGGGGAGTTCTCCGGGGGCCTGGTGTTCTAGTCCCACCTCTGATTTGTCTTCTGCTCATTAAGTTTGGCATGTATAACTGATTATTTAGGGAGCAATCTGGTGGCATCTGCTGGTGGCTGTGGATGCAGAAAGTGTCAGCCACACTGGGCAGTAATCACACACATACACATACACGTACCAGGCAGGCATAACCAGGCATGCACACGCACGGTGAACTCTAGCAACCATCTCTCCTCAGTGTCCCTCTGTCCGCATATATCTGCCTGGTCTATTCACTGGTATGTGCCGTGGGCAGACTTCTTTTATAGCAAACCCTTGGTCTTGGGAGAATGTTATCAGGAGAAGGTTTCCTGGAGACATGAGTAGGAGCTGGGCTGTGGCTGCAGTTTATGGCATGTCAGAGAATGGGGCTGGGGAGGGGAGAACTAAAAGACACTTGAAGATTAGAACATAATCCAAGCAGTTCCTCATAAAACAGACATTATCTAACTATCTGTACAAACTATAATATACAAATACCTGTTCGTATATTTAAACAGATTACTCATACTGATATAGACAAAGGCAATTTTTCTAGCTTCAAACTAGAATTTGGGGGCTATCCCCCAAGAGTTGGACCCCTAGTTTTTTATGACGTTTGGGGGGTCATTTCCTATGATTACCTTGTGTGCCAGCTACGAGTTGCGTCCTGAGGTTGTAATAAGGGTTTGCAGGATTACTGAACAGAGTGCAACATGGGTCTGGAATGTTAAAAATTTATTACTGAGAAAGCTCTTTTGCCAAAATGCCCTTAAAAAGTGCATTATATGGGCTTCTCTGGTGGCGCAGTGGTTGAGAGTCCGCCTGCCGATGCACCGTGAGCCATGGCCGCTGAGCCTGCGCGTCCGGAGCCTGTGCTCCGCAACGGGAGAGGCCACAACAGTGAGAGGCCCGCGTACCGCAAAAAAAAAAAAAAAAAAAAAAGTGCATTTTATGTGTTTAGCATTTTTGTTTCCTTGTTTGATCTTTGTGTCATTTAAAGCAAACCAGAAATAAACAAAGAAATATTGATATGGAAACCATTCAGTACTCTGCACAGCCATTTTCATATAAGAAAAACATTTTTGAGTTTGTTTTTTAGACATCTGTTCCCCCTACTGGTGATGTTTATTCTTATTTGGCTACCCCCAAAAATAAATAATAAATCATGTTGAGATAATAGGAAGAGACGAAGGAGCCTGACTGAATTATCTGAATATCTCAGTCATGTGATTGCTTTTGTGACAAATTCTTAAATTGCAGACTTTCAAACCTCCCTCTGATAAGAAAATAGGGTGACTTTGAAAGAGTTGTCCTTTCTCCCTGAACTCTGGAGCGTATGTATTTTCACCTCAGAGCCTGCAATTT
This sequence comes from Physeter macrocephalus, assembly GCF_002837175.3. Taxonomy (NCBI): domain Eukaryota; kingdom Metazoa; phylum Chordata; class Mammalia; order Artiodactyla; family Physeteridae; genus Physeter; species Physeter macrocephalus. Next base: position 78,868,992 of record NC_041221.1, on the reverse strand, counting down.
GGGATATCCTTACTGATGATGGGCTGTGGCCCCCTTTGTTTACCTGGCTAGTGGAGGTTGGAGACTAAAGAAACCTCAGACTTTTTTGTCCTCAAACACTGCCTGTCCAGGTCTGACCCTTCTCACAAGGTGCCCAGATGGGGACACAGTTTATTGTAAAGGGTCTGTTGTAAGGTGCTCTTATATGATGTCTGCCTTGATGCTGCCTAAACGTCCCTTGCACCTAGGGGACCTCGTAGTGCCCTCTCCGCCACAGCTGAGTCTTTGCCCCTCCTGTGTGCTCCCATAGCCCTGTCTCCTGCAGTGCACACTGCATGGCAATGGTCTGACTCCCTGGCCATTTTCCCAGCCCAGTGGTTCACTTCATGAAGATAGGGCTGCACTGTCCCGGCCCACGGTGGGTGATCCGCACATCACAGCCACCCCCAGGGTGCCTTTGCCTTCCCTCCAGAGCAGCAGTCAGATGTTTGGTACGCAGAAGTTCTAGAGGGCAAGTGTGTGGAGGGCAGAGCCACCTCGTTTCCAGGGCATCCCAGTGCTGTCCATGTGAACAGTGCCCCACTGTAGGCTGTTCCTCAGTGGGAGGCCTGCCCCAGCCTTACCCCACCTCTGGGGACCATGGTTTATAACCTGAAGGGATGGAGAGGCCGAAAGTCCAGTGAGCAGATCTCATGGGTTGGAGGTGGGGATCAGGGAAAGAGCGCCAGCCTCACGGGACTGGGGTTCTCATCTTGGCTCTGCTACTTACTCACTGTGTGTCTTTGGAAAGTCCCTTCTACTTCTCTGAGCTTGAGTTTCCTGTCCTCAAACTGAGGGGTTTGATGAGATGATGCTTAAAGTTTTCACTCCTCATTAACCTTCTACAATCCTAAGAAAGCAGAAGGTACAGAGAATGCCCTGTCCCCTCAAGCTCCAGCAATCCATGGAAAACTTTCTGCAGTGGCGAAGAGCTCTCTTGTAAGAAGATTTCTAAAATAATGGACTCATTTGACAAGACTAATGTAATGAGCAAAGTGTTCATGAATCCGAAATAATGTATTAAATTTCATATGGCCTTTTAAAATTAAGGGGGCGGGTGGAACAAAATGTACAGTGGACATTATGAATGTAAAAGGCTTGAGAAATTACTCCATTAAGTTTAGTAAATATTTGCCAAACCCCTGCTCCGTGCCAGGCACAGTGCTAGGTACTAGGGACACCAGGATGAATAAGAAAGTCCCTGCCTTGAAGAAATCAGGGTATAGTGTGGACAGACAACATGTAAAAAGGTCGTTTCAAAATGCTATAATAAGGACAGTGAAAGAAATGTGCCCAGGATGCCAGGGGGCCTGGGGAGAGTCCCAGAAAGATCTCTTACGGGAAGTAATAACTGAACTGAGTTTGAAAGAAGTCATTCAGACCTTTTTTGCTGAACCCAAAATTCTACGAGGCTTTCCAGTTTCAGCCTAGTCATTACCTCTACTGTTAAGCTTGGAATTTATTGGCTTTTTTTTTCCAGAAGAGCGAATAATGTTGACCAGCAACCCAGGAGGGCTTTTGAAAGTAGGGGAGGAGGGTCAAACTCTCTTAGCTAATTCCTTTCCATTTGTTCTATATATTGGTTTAGGTTTTGGTTAGAGTAGGATCTTCGGCCTCTTATTTTAAATGTCCTAAAATAAATACCACTGACAGGAAGGCTGACTTAAGATCATTGATTAGGATCATTTATAGGTCTCAGGCCTTGGCTCTACTCCCTGAACTAGACTATCCCTGTCACCAACGTGTTCCTCAAAGCTCTTAGCTATAGCAGGTAAGAATGAAGGGAAGTAGAGAAGCCCGAAAGCAACTTAAGGCAGGTTTAGAGAGCCTAAGATCTTCACTGAACTATATTCAATGTCTTAAGTCTGCATTTGGTGTGCTCCCCATGAGGTGGCTTAAATTTATGGAGTTTCCAGCTGAAATTCAACTTCCTTTTTAGAAACAAAACAAAAACTTTAAGAAAATGCCACTCTAGAGCTACTACATGTAGTTATTCAACAGATACCAGTATTTTCTTTTTCATGTTTTGGAAGACAGGAAATGTGTAAATTGAGGTTGTCAAAAAAGAGAAGACCTTGTCTGTCCCAAAGAAGAATCTCCTACAGAGCACCAAAGGGATGGACCATGAGTTCCTAGAAGAAAAAGCTGGCCTCTAGGTCCTCAGGACAAGTTGCAGCAAACAAAGCATGTCTCTCTCTGAACAGAACTATGATAGGCCTAATAAGTCTGGAGTTAGGGAGGGAGTGCCCCTTATTGTATCCTGTGGACGTGAGAGAAAACATTGGGTGTGATGCCAAGACCATGAGATGGATTCATAACCAGTTAAATGACTACCCTGAAAAGGTGCTTATTTGGATTCATGTCATCTTGGAAGGAGTTTGTAGTACTAACTCCTAGGGAGCTGCTTTGCATCGTTTTGGAACCAGACAGGGAGGACAGAGTGTAAGAGAGAAAGGGAAAGAAAAATAAGGAAGAAGGACAAGGAGGGCTCTGACCGTAACCAGTCCTGTTTAGCATTTATATCAACTTGGAAGATGGTGTAGAAAGAGCAGGATCAACAAAATTGCAGGCGATGCCAGTCAGGGTGAGATCTGGGATGCAACAAGTCCTTGCCAAGAATACAATAATGGGCTAAATATAACAAGATGAAATGTAACTGGGATGAATGCAAGTTTCTACCCATGGGTCCAAAAAATCAATTGTGCAGGTTAAGATGAGAGAGGCATGAATTAGCCACAGCACTTACAAAACAGTTACAAATCCCGAAAGACAAAGGGTTTGAACTGACTGTAAACTCATGGGCAATGGGGCCAGATAATCAAATGGGATATTAGGCTAGAATGAGGGAGCTGATTGTTCTCTTGTACTCTGAACTATTCAGACCACATCTGGAAAATTCTGCCCAGTTTAGGGCTTTGTGTTTTAAGAAGGGTGTAGACAAAGTGGAACGTATCCAGAGGAATGTGTTTACCAGATAGTGAAAACCTAGTGTCTTCCGGGAAAAGAGAAGACAGGAAGGCCATAGTGCTAACTTCACAGGCTTGAAAGGGAATTCGATTTGAGAGAGAGACAAATCTGGAAGTGATGTAAGGAAGACCTTTCTAACAGAACTGCTGCAAGTTAAAATAGGCCACCTTGGGAGCGAGTGATGTTCCCATCCACTGGAAGTGTTTTAACATGGGCTGAGGCCTGTCACAGTAGGATGACGTAGAAGGGACCCTCTCTGTATATGTGTGTGTGTGTATATGTATGTGTGTGTGTACAAACATACATACAAGCTTTCTTTTATACATTCTTAGAGCAAGTACTATATGCCAGGTACTAGGGATCCCAAGACATAGTACCTTCCACAAAGGAGGCAGATCAAAATCACAGCCCTACAAGACACATGCAGTCCTAGATATGTGAAAAATAAGTGCAATAAAAGAGAGACAGGAAGTTACTAACTCTGCTGCTCAGCGAAAATGAATTCTGAGGCAGGCAAAGCAGAGGGAAGAGTGGTGGCGTGACGTCCAGCTGGGGATGTTGCTGGGTGTGTGAGGATGGTGAACAGGCAGAGGTAGGCTGACCCTTGGGTGTTAGGATAAGGAGCTCACTCTCTCTCCAGGAGGAAGAAGGGAGGGAACTGGCAGAGACTACTTAAAATAGACATTTCAGACAATGATTCTGCTGACAGAGAAGATGGACTGGGCTCAGGGGAAGTTGGTGACAGGAGACTGGTTAATCATTTCTATCTCTGAGAGCCTTAAATTCATGGATTGTTATTAAATGTGAACATTTTTTGGATGAAAATGCTGTTAAGGAGCTAGTAACAAGAGGGCAGCCCAATATTTATGCAGAAAGAAGTTGTTGGTCTCCATCCACGAAAATAAGCAGAAGAGGTCTGAGTAGATCCGGCCGCATGATCCCAGGTCATGGAGACCTGGTCCAGGACAGGGTCAGGGCTGACCAGGGATATTGTCCAAGAAGAGGAGCAATGCAGAGCTCTTAAACGCAGTCCATCAGCGTTGGACAAATAAGTCTGCCTGAACTGAAGGTAAATTCAAATGGAGAATTAGAAATTGAGAGAAGGCTTTGTAGCCACTGAAGCTCTCAAAGACACAAACACCTGAGCCAAGGAAAAGCTGCCTCTGACCTGGGGAGCTGGCCTGGCCCTCACAGCCAGGCCTTGATATTCTCCTGTCGAACATAAACAATTTCACAGAATACCAGCACTGGACAAGGCCATTCTGTGACCATGATGGATCTAGACAAAACAAGACCTCCTTGTAATGATATCTGAACAAAAACAAAACAAGAACATTGTCCAAACCACAAAAATGGCCAGACATTCCCCTATCTGGCTAATAGGAGTCACAGCAGCTTCTTTGCCAATTATAGCTATAGCCTTGCTTCACTCTTCTCATCTTCTAGAGAAGATGTTTTAAGATACCCAATCAAAGCTTTACTTCCTGATAGCATCCAATGCAAATCCAAGCCCCACTTCCTTGAACCCGTCCCCAAATCATTTAATACAAGTCCAAATCCTCCAACAAGTTCTTTCTAACCCCTTTTCCTGAGATACCTCATGGTTCACCATGGTGCGTGTTCTCTTTCAGTGCAATACGTCAGCAAACCCATTTGTTCCCAGTGGTCTTTGATTGGAGGGCATTGACACACATTAACATTATGTTTTATCCCCAGCTTTTTTTCTCTGGGATTCAAAGTGTCCCTGAAGTTTTCTGGTAGAATATTATATATGACTAGGAATGGTCTGCTAGTCCATGTACTGCTTCAAGCACAAGACCTCGGCGGTTCACTTTATTCACCTGATGCATTCCAAGAACCAGTTCAAATAGCAGCAGCTTCTGTAAAGACCTGGTATCTTTCCCTTGAAATGATCCATCCTAGAGATGCTACTGCACATGGTACTGACCTCTGTTAGCAGATATGTGGTACTTTATTTATTTATTTATTTTTTTGCGGTACGCAGGCCTCTCACTGCTGTGGCCTCTCCCGTTGCGGAGCACAGGCTCCGGACACACAGGCCCAGTGGCCATGGCTCACGGGCCTAGCCGCTGAGCGGCATGTGGGATCTACCAGGACCGGGGCACGAACCCGCGTCCCCTGCGTCGGCAGGCGGACTCTCAACCACTGCGCCACCAGGGAAGCACCGGTAAATATTTTTTTACAAATATTTTTTAGCACTCCCCATAGATTATAAATTCATTGAGAGCAAGGACTCTTATTCATCTTTGTGTCCTCAGTGTCTAATGTAGTAGCATATAGAAAGTGTTCAGTGAAAAGTCATTAAGTGAATAAATGATCAAACGAATGAATGAAATGTTAGACTTAGAAGGGACTTAAACAATGATCTAGCCCAGGGGTCTCAAACTCAAATACCTAGTGGAGCTCAGCAGGTGACAGGGAGGGGCCTCTGGTATCCTGGACGGTATCTGCCCCATCAGTCCCAGTGGGTTGTTGCTAGGGAGGAGAGTGGGTTCATTGTTGCCATGATCTTCTGATTTTTAAAGAAAAGACCTCAATATTTTAATGTTTTTAAAACACTGTGTGGGCCTAATGCATCTGTGGACCAGATTTACTTTCTGGGCTGCCAATTTGTGACTTCTGATCTTAGCCAACTCCTAATTTTATGTACAAGAGACTGTGGTCCAGAGAGATTAGCAACATGCTTGAGGTCACCCAGTCATCAATGGCAGAACTGACTCAAAAGGGGTCTTAAGAAGAATCACGATCCAAAAAAAAAAGAATCACAATCCAAATAGTATCTATCGATCATTCTGGGAGTAGGGCATTCAGACCTTACACTCCTATTCAAGCCAAAGTGCAGGTGTTATGGGTGAGAAAACCATTAGTAAAAATCTTAGAAATGGGATCTAGACTTTGCTGATGGTTCCATAACGTCAGGTAATATATATTTCTAAGCAAGTCCTAATATTTGCTTCCTTTTCCCAGTGCTGTGTCTATGTTTCCTTCTCACTAGCAAACTTAATTACATATCTTTAAAATATAAATTTTATTTCTATCAATATGGAACATGTAACTGTAGAAAATGTCAAATTGTACTACAAGGCTTATAATGACAGCTCCAAGTCCCCAGCCCCACACTTCCCCTCCTCTGTCCTGGTCCCCAAAGGCAACTACTTCCAGCGCTTTAAAGTGATAATGTGCTTTACTTTAAATCTTTTTAAATTCACTATTCTCCTGTTTCAATCTGGAAGCCTATACCCTTCTGCCCTAGGAAACTTTCTTGTATCATTTATTTAATCATTTTCTTCTTTTCATTTTCTCTGTTTTCTACTTCTAGAATTTCTGTTAATTGGTTTTTCTAGTTATCTTTTCTTTCTTGTCTTCCATCTCTTTTTTAAAGATCTATCTTCTTTGAGATTTCCTCAATTTTGTCTTACAGCCCTTCTATTTTATCTTTTACTTCTGCTCTTATACTTTTAAATTCCCAGCATTCTTCTCACCCTCTGAATGTCCTCTCTTTAGTGTCCCCTTGTTCTTGTTTTGTGACTTCATACTCCCAGTAATTATAGTTTGTTTGTTTTCTTTAAGTTGCTTATGCCCTGGTCTGTTTTCCCAAATTCCTTTTTTTATTCAGTGTTTGTTTCAATCTCTGCTTGTTCCATTAGCAGATTTATTCAAATGTCTAATGGGCTTTGGTTGTCTAATCATATTTAAAAGTGAGGTGCTAAAATAAATAAATAAATAAAGCACTAAAATACTGATAAGTGCTGTGTGCAGGGTGGGGCTTTTTGATTGGTGGGCTTGACTGTACAACAATCAGGTGGAGACCCAGCTATTTTTCTTAGGGGATCTCCAATGTCCGTGTCAGAAGACAATTTTATGAGAGAAGAATCCTCTAGATTCCCTCCTGAGAAGCAAAAATGTTGGCTCCCAGTGATCTGAGATTCAAATAGAAGAATAGAAGAGGGTTTGGAGATCTCGCCGTCTAATATGTAGACTTTCACATCATTCCTCTGTTTCTAACATTTTGCCTCATCCCTACCCCAACAGGTGGTGTCCCCAAATCCTTTCTGGTTCAACATCTCCAAAGGGAAGAATCTCTAATCTACTTCTAGGGAGATGGGGTTTGGGGAGATTTGTTTATCTTTTTTTTTTTTTTTTTTTGCGATACACGGGCCTCCCACTGTCGTGGCCTCTCCTGTTGCGGAGCACAGGCTCCGGACGCGCAGGCTCAGCGGCCATGGCTCACAGGCCCAGCCACTCTGCGGCATGTGGGATCTTCCCGGGCCAGGGCACGAACCCATGTCCCCTGCATCGGCAGGCGGACTCTCAACCACTGCGCCACCAGGGAAGCCCAGGTTTGTTTATCTTTAAAAGATACACTCATGCCTCCTGTTTGCAACCCCTCCCCATACTACCACCTTTAGTGGACAGATGACTGCTCCTCTCCAGGTTTCTGTGGCATGAGCTACCTTGCTCCTTGTTGGTTTCGCCCACTGCAGGCTCAAGTCTCAGACTTGGAGGTCTGCAAAGTCAGTTACTCCTTGTACTTCTGCATTCTAGCTTCCAAGATTTTGCTTGCTTTTCTCCTCTGCTCTCACCTCCTTTCTGGCTCTTGGCTTTTGGGGTTGGTACCTTCATTATTTCTTTACCATCACTTTAAAGGGTCTTCAAAGAAGAGCAGAGACCAATGCATACGTTTGATCCACCATGTGAAATTGGAAGTCTCCCTAGGAAATTTAGATTTGATTTTTCATGCCTGTTAGTCCAAGATGCATCTTGGCTAGGCAGGAACATGGACAGTGATCAACCTGGCCCATTCCCTATTCTTAACAAGCAGTCTTCCTGATGTGTCTACAAACACAAAAATGTCCTTTGACTCTTCATATTTAATATCACTGGTATGAAGATCTATCAGATCTGCCTGTGGTGGGACTACTCCAACCTTGAACAAGTGATATTCTAATACTTATTATATTTCCCAATTTTATGAAAAGGCTTGTGTGTCAACAATTTGAATTTTAAATCTGGTCATCTACCTTTTTAGTTCTGTGCCTATTGATAGGTGAGTTGTACCTTACTTATCTGTGCAATTGTGTTTACATGAGCATAATGCTACTTTGCATTGAATTATAAGGGGGGTCCCATAACATTCTTTATGAAGTCATTGTCTATTATTGTCAACAATGATGGGTGTATGGTATATGCCACCAGATTGGCCCATGATAAAGGAGTTCTGTTACTGACAATTGTGGCAGTGGCAGTGGGGATGGTGGTGTGGTGGTAAAGATGTGGGGGGAGTGACAGTAATCAGGGTGACAGTACTAAGACAGCAGCAACTGAGAGGATTTTTTTAAACTTAATTAAATTCCCTTTATTTATTATTTGGCTCCTTGTTATATAATCTATAACATCTGGGATAAGCTGTCATGAATAAAGTTATATCCACAACTCTGGGTGCCCACCTGTGGCCCTATCCATACCTCTAAGGGTTCTTGCAGAGTCAGAGGGTAGGAAGAGCAGATCATCTACATGGTGTGATGGAGAGAGGCCACAGCTATTTTTCATGGTGGTCCATTCACTCTTCAGAAGGACCAGGTTTGACTCATGTGACTGAATTTTGCAATTATACAACTACAGCCATGCCCACCTATCAATTAATTAATGTCTCTGTTCCAAGGCATGGTTTTGGGAGTTCAGAGGGACACAAAAGGAAAGACAGCCTTTTATGCTCCAGGAACTTACCAACAATACAAAGCAGTATAGGGTGAGCTTCCAATGGACATGATGGGTTTTAAAAGAAGGAGAATTTAGAATGAGTAGCAATAACTGCACTGGTCCTTTTTTTTGCACGTTGTATCTGTGTCATAGGATTTATAGTTATTTGCCTACTACATGGTTGTCTTTTCCATCAGGGCATGGGGCCTGGTCTATTCATCTTTGTCTCCTCAGCAATTTGCATAGTGCCTGGCACCTTCAATAAATGTTTAATGGATGAAGAAGTGAATTCACAGAGGGGTGGGGATTTGGCTGGATCTGAGAAACAGGCAAACCAAGTAGGAGAGTATTCCTGGTGGAGGAAAGTGTGGCTGGAGTATACAACAGGTGTTCTGAAACAGACCTCACTGGACAGGGCTCAGTGGGTGAGCAGGGGGAGATATTAGGACATGGAGGCTAGAGCCAGATTGTGGAAAGACTTGAAAACCGATTTACAGAGGTTGAACTTTATCCTTTAGGAAAAGGTGAGCTGTTGGCATATTTAGTGTAGGAGAGGGATTTGACAAGATCAGGGCATTGGGAAGATTAACTTGTCAGCCCCAAGCACAATGAACTGGCTGGAGAAGAGACTAGAGCCAAAGGCGACAGTTAGGAGGCTACAGCAGTCATCCAAGTTGGAAATGCTGACGGCCTGGATAGAATGGTTGGTGGTAAGAAAGTAGAGGAAGAAATAGATGCAATGAAAGAAAATATATATGAATAATCTTTTAAAATAAAAATTCTGAAAAACATTTTATGGACACATCAGGTTAGGAGTTTCTGTTATCTCACCACTTCTCAGCAGTTTTTATAGTATGAACACTTATTCTGAGCATACATTTGACTGCAAATTAGAGAGATGTGAAAGGGAGCTGGTAAAGGAATGCTTTGACTCAACATGCTCAGAGTAAGGGACCAAGACCCAGGTTCCCAGAGTGAGATTGCTGTAGCTTTGTTCCCTTCAGCCTCTCCTCCTCTGCCTGAGAGCAAGCCTACAAACTGCAGAGAACTTTACTTCCTCCAGGAAACTCTTGATCATGGGGTGGGGACTGGGCATGGGAGGGCCATCATTTCCCACAGTCTCATAAACTACCAGAATACCCTTCTTTATGGATTTAATCATATCCAATACTTGGAATATGATTATACTTCCAGCCCTAAACCTTACAAATCGGTCCTGAACTATGTGGAGCTATGACAATGAGTATTTCCTGGGTGGAGAAGCGGGGAGAGGGGAAGGAAACAGAGCTGAAGGATCTTGAGCGGTAATTTTTTTTTTTTCAATCCCAATTTTTATGAACATTTTTACCGTGGAGGTTTAGGTCATGTGGACAACAAAATGACTAAGATTCTATACCATAACCATTCTGAAAAAGCTTTTGAAGTGGGGATACTGTCATATTAATAAGCACAACCAAATACTTCTGTAGACATAGCCACATAAAGAAAAAGATATAAGTAATGTATAACATTGAAAATACTTCCACAAAAATCTTTGATCAATTTTCTTTTTTAAAATGAACCCACAAAAAAGTGCAAACATTAATACTGTGGCTTGGACCTAAGCCTGAAGCAGATCCTGCTTCTTCAATTTGATATTCTTTTGTGTTCCTTATTCACCCCAGTGATCAGAGGTGGCCTTAATTTCACCTCTTAAATGGTGCTTCATGACCTCTTGAACAGGTTATATAAATAATATCTATAATCCCCAAATTTAACACGATGTGTTGTTAAATGAGGAAGAGAATGAACCATTATCCTTTGTGTTTGAGGATGACTCCACTCATGGTGATCGCTGATCATGTGTGTAAGCTACAAGGAGATGTGAATGAACTGCCCCTTTCTACCCTGTAATCAAAGGCCACCTGGGCTCATTTTCAACCCTACCCCCAGGATTCTTCTTTACATCTTAGCTTAATAATAATGTCACAGCAATACTATTACTGCTACAGTGGTTAAGAATCCGCCTGCCAATGCAGGGGACACGGGTTTAAGCCCTGGTCCGGGAAGATCCCACATGCCACAGAGCAGCTAAGCCCAGGTGCCACAACTACTGAACCTGTGCTCTAGAGCCCGTGAGCCACAACTACTGAGCCCATGTGCCACAACTACTGAAGCCTGCATGCCTAGAACCCATGCTCCACAAGAGAAGCCACCGCAATGAGAAGCCCGCACACCACAACGAAGAGTAGCCCCTGCTCGCTGCAATTAGAGAAAGCCCGCGTGCAGCAACAAAGACCCAACACAGTCAAAAATAAATAAATAAATAAATTTATTTTAAAAAAATACTATTACTGCTACTGATGATAATGATGATTCCATCAACAATAATACAATAGTAGGAGACTTAATAACTAATATTCTTGTTGATCTTTTATCAAAACCCTGTGAAATGGGCAAAGAAATTATTGCCCCTATTTTCTGATCACTGGGCCCCAAGGTCATCTGTTTCCAAGAATACTGAAAATTGAAAAATGCCCATTTAATTTCTCTTAAATATTAGTAAAATAATATCTTTGCATTGTTTAAATTCGATCTTAAGTAGCTAATTGGTTTGTTTCTATCCCCAAATGATACGCTTCCATCCATGAAAAGCCAAACCAAAGACACAGCTCCCATATTCCTATTCGTTTTTTTCATACAGATTTTTAATGGCAATTTTATTCCAAACCCTGCACAAACATAAATACTGCATTAAAGGAAGATGAATTTATTTTGACCTTTACTGAAAATGCACTGTGAAACAAAGCACTTAAGCATTTATAGCCTGTTAGACACTCATATTACCCAATTCCATGTAGATAAGAAAGTCCTTCCCAGCAAAAGTAATGTTCACAAGTCGAGCAGTTTTACAGAGCACTTAACTGCAAAGCCAGATATCATGTTCTTCACTATGAGTCTGTTTTGGTCGGTTTTATGCATCTAAGATCTATAGACATTAAGGGAGTATCTAAAATGTTACAGTCAAGAAACATAGAGGATGACATTTTCTTATGGGTTTTGATGAAAATACAGGATATTTGCAACAGAACTCTTGGGGATAACCATTATTTATTACAAAGGAGATGGAGTGTATTGGGGTTTTGTTTTGTTTCTCTTTTAAAACCCTGTCTCCCACGTCCCTCCTGCAAAGAAATTGGTGGCATTGTTTTAGTAATTTTTGGTTAAAAGTAGATTTCAATTCTACTTATAATTACTTACATACCCTCTCCCCTCAAAATAAAACGCCCTCTCCTTGCATGAACAGAAATGAGTATTTTTGTGCATTTTATTTTTTGACATAATCTTTTTCCTTTAGTCATAAGCCTCTGACTACAGAGCTATTTCCTCCTTCCAGATTCTTGTGTCAGAGAGTTGAGATGTTAAACCACAGCAACCATGAAACTTTAAAATCCCTGATGCATGATGAATGGGTGCTGGGCAAAGCAGCTTAAAATCTATGCTTTTGCTTCACTTTAAACACTTTAAATTGACAGCGCCATAGATCAAACATTTTTACTGAGAGGAGAAGCTTTGGCAATTTAACTTAAACAAGTGCACAGTTACCATCATCTCAAGACCTCACCCCTCCACAATTACCCCTTCCACCTGGCAGATTGGGTACATTTCTCATTGAGAAGAAGGGGTGTGTGTGTTCGTGCGCGCAGCTCTACTACAGGGCAGCCTCTTATAACCGTGTGTGTGTGTGTGTGTGTGTGTGTGTGTGTGTGTGTGTAATATAACTTGCATGCCAAAACGAGCCCATTAATGGATTTGGTCTCTAGCGCGCAGCTCTGCTACAGGGCAGCCTCTTATAACCGGGCTAGATAACACCCCACGCAACCCCCATCACATCCATCGCCACAGCCCGAGGTGACCCGGGGTCTTCCACCCGCGGTCGGGCCCGCTGCAGAGCATGCGCTGTGGTTGCTCCTCCGCCCACCGCTACCTTAGCCTGCCCCCCCACTCGTCTCTCCTCTTCCTCCTTCTCCTCCCCCTCCCCCTCCCCCCCCCCCCCTCCCTCCCCCCCCACTCCCACCCTCTTCTATGTACTTCTTTCTGTCAAGGAGGTGATTTCCCACTCACACGGAGGGTTGTGGTGATGATAAAATGAATATAAAGACTGTAAAACAAGTTTAAAATGTGGTTAATGAGGGACTTCCCTGTGGTCCAGAGGCTAAGTCTCTGCGCTTCCACTGCAGGGGACGTGGGTTCGATCCCTGGTCGGGGAACTAAGATCCCATGTGCTGAAAAAAAAATGTGCTTAATGATAGTGGAAGCCTCTGAGGAGAAAGTAGACTCTAGCTAACTATGGATTATCCACACATCACCCTTCCTGTATTTTCTGATTTTTCCTTCTCTCCTCCCTTCCCCTTTCCTCCCCTCTCCTGCTTTCTCCTCCCCTCCCCTGCTTTCTCCTCCCCTCCCCTGCTTTCTCCTCCCCTCCCCTGCTTTCTCCTCCCCTCCCCTGCTTTCTCCTCCCCTTCTCTCTTTCTCCCTCCCTCCCTTCCCCCTCCCCCTCCCCCTCCCCCTCTCCCTCCCCACCCACTCCTAGAGCAGCAGAGTTGGCGCTCTGCCCATTCAGGCGTTCAGCGTCAGCTCCTCAGGGATCAGCAGGCAAAGTCACAGTCTGCACAAACAGAGCTTTCAAATTCATAAAATTCATAGGATTTTTCACAAATGAATGAACACAATTTTCTACCAATTTCCTCATTATGCAAATATGCAAAATATCAAATTTAGGCCAATTAGGGTCCTCCACAGTCCCAAATTCACCCGTTTAAGCCATAATTGCAGAAACTATCAAATAATTACGGTCGCTAATTGGAAATATTTGTGACAGATACAACAAATTCTTGCACAAATTACATTTCATTCGAGGAACCACTGCGCGCCACTGAAATTTTATCGAAGTCTAATTTAACTTACATAATGAGTTGAATTGAGTACTTGTTATCAAATTTGAGCAATTCATAGCCCCGTAATGTGGAATGATCAAATAAATTAAAAGGGAATTTATTCAATATTTTGTTGTGATCCCTTTCTCAGAACCATTGCTATTTTGTAGGGAATGTCCTCCTCCCGTGGCCCGGGGCCGGTGCCTGGTGTCACGCAAGCCCTGGCGGTGCCCGCCGCGCGGCGGAGGCGGCGCCGCGAGGAGGCGGCGGGTGACCGGCAGCCGGCAGCCGGGAGCCAGAGCCTCCACCTGGGGCGGCCGCCGACCCGGTCGGTGTTCAGCTCCGCAAGCGAGTGCAGAGCCGTCGGAGGCCCACTCCGCCCGGTTGCTTTTATTTAATTGGTTGGAGGGGTCAGCGAATACTTCCGAGTGAAGCGATGGCAGTTCTAGAAATGATCTGATTTCTGGAAGTGTAAATACATGCGCGCACACACGCCCACACACTCGTGCCACATGCGCGTCCTACACACATGCACATGCACATCGCAAACGGACACACACAGCACACAAGTGCCCACTACACCATACATGCACACGCCACATATGCAACTCGGTGGTCCGCGCACACGCCACATACAAGCGCACACGTTCTGTCTTACACACACACCACCCAGACACATTCCTACATACACGCGCGCGCACACACACGGGGCCGCCCGCACGCCAGGCCGGCCTGAGCGAGCCGCGCACAGCCGGGGTGGGTGTAATGCCAGGGGAGAGCAGAAGCGCGGTCCCTCGGAGTTCCTCTCTTCCCGGCCAGCCGGCCAAGGGTTAACTGTTGGCTGGGGTCCCGCGACGGTGGCGTGTGCACAGTGCCTCACGGGCGGACACACACACACACATTCGCACACACTCCAGGTAGGGGAACGCGCACCCGCTCTCCCTGGCCTTTGTGTGTGTCCTCGGGACTGGTAAAAGCAGGGGTAATTCAATGTCACTCTAACCGAGAGTCTCCCTGACACAGGAATCCACGCAGCCCCTCTGCGAGTGTGCCCCGCGCGTGGGCACAAACACACGCATCGCCAGAATTACCCTCTCCCGAAGGTCAGCCTCGCGGACAGGGCATTCGTTTTCCCTTTGCACAGTCCCGCACACACATTCACTAGCACAGTTTTTTCTAACTGCCTTGTGGCCTCGTTGGCGGATTATAAATGTCTCCTTCTCCTTGTGATTTGTTTAATCCGTGGAAATGGTGCTGGTCCTATGTAAACAAGCCAAGTGCGGAATGAAGGCAGTCACCCATGCGTGGCCAGCCTGCCTATTTGTCAGAAAACCTTCATAAATACTGAGCCGGGGCTGGGCAAGGATGTGATGTCTCCATTTTTGCCAGGAAAGGGCACGAGGAAGACAAAGCGAGGCATGGCAGCATGTAACCTTTAAGGGACAGATAGTCTGGGAGCCCAGAGGCCGGGGAAGCTCCTGGGCTAATTCAGAGGGGGAGGATGACTGATGCAGGGCCTGACACAGGCCTGGCGTCTGCTGGGCGGAGGAGACAGGGCCCGGGCATTTTTATAGCCTGAAGCAGGCAGATATGCACCGCATCTCCCCAGGCTGGACCCGTGAGGCCCAGGCCTTAATGCAGGGCTGGAGTTGCCCCTTGAGGAGGGAATCCCAGGCACCCGCATATCTCCAGGTATAACCACCCTTTGCTGTAAACCTTTCTGAATATTACATTTCCAACTTCACCCAGATTCATTCAAAACAATTCTTGGTGTCCTGGGGAAGGTATTGTCAGGGCAGAGCTGTGGACCCATCTCTCCGTTTGTCAAAGCACCCAGCTGTGAGCTGTCCAAACTCTGCCCACCTTGGACCTGTGGCCTGGCTCCAGAGCCCGTCTTTTTTTTTTTTTTAAGAACAATGCATATGTGGCTAATTACACACTCCTAACAAAAGCAGTAATTACTGCCTGTAATTATCATGGTCCTTATTTAGAAAAAGTGTGAGAAAATGTCGAGTATTAAAACATGAAAGCAGCTATTAATCAAACCTTTACACCTTCTTTAACTCAGGCGTAATGGTGGGTATTATCATAAATCTACTCTGATAGTAACACAAGAATAATGAGTTCAGTAATGATAGCGATGATGATCATAATGATTTTAACCAACAAAGAATGGTGTAGATTTATTGCTAATAATGTGGTACAGGAGCCTCTTTCATTAAAATTACCTATGTGTGTTCTCCTCGCTGGGGTAACCTGCATGTATGAGTGTGTGTGTGTGTGTGTGTGTGTGTGTGTGTGTGTGTGTGTTACCCCCTTCCCTTGTGGCTAAAGATCAAAGCTGATTGCTTACTGGGTGAGACCTCCTTCTGGAAAGCCTTTATCTGCCTCCCTATCTGGCCTCAGAGTTTTCCCGTCTCCTTAGAAGAATCTAGAACATCCAGAAATATGTTAACTGGGTGGTACCCACTCCAAAGAGAGAGCTGGGATGGTTATGGTTCGAGATGGATGTGGAAGGCCCAGGGAATGGAAGGAAAGCAGATTTTATGGGGCAGGACTCCTCCTCCTCCATCCTGCCCAGCTCCTCACCCCTGCACCCTCCCCAGAGAAGGTCACTGTTGGGGAGTGGAGGATGGCCTTCTGCAAGGGCAGGCCCTCCAGGTCACAGTCTCCTCAGCAGAGAAGCTGGTTGGTTTGGCACTTTGATTGACACAATGGAAAGGGGAGGGAGATAGGGATTCTACTCCTTGAGACTCCAGAAGCTTTAAAACTTGCCTTCCCTTCCAAAGAGAAGCAAAGCCCTCGGTATAGCCTGGGGCCTGGGCTCTTGGGGCCGCAGAGATTGTGAAGGAAAGGAGGGCTTAGAGACCCTTAGCCTCTCAGAAGGGCGGATGCCTTAGGGACTAGCCAGGTGGAAAATACAATAAACAGAGGGAATGCTCAGGTCACCTGACTGTGTCCTTGTTTTTTAATGAAATTAACTTGGCATTTGTCCTTTGCAAATATTCTAGAAATTCTCAGTGGCGATCCATGTTTTAATGTAAAATATTAAACATGTTTAGTATTAAACATGTGATTGGAAAAAAAAAACCCTCACTTTTTGGACATATTGCTACACTTTAGTGAGGGGAAAGCGTCAGGAGTTCAAACTCCAGAACTTAATTTTGGCCTTCAATTTTCAGCCCTAAGCTAACTCTCCAAAGCAAATCATAAACCTTATGAAGGTTTATAAGAAGGAGGCTCTGAAAGCTTCAACTCCCAGAGAGCAATCAGAAAACATAACTAGCCTTCCTGAAGTCCCAGACGAGGACAAAAGTAAATGTAGCTAGCTCAAAATCTGTAGACATACGTCATAGTTTTCTCATTCTAGTCTGGTTATATTTTCTGATGCCAACTTTTCCAATTAACTGTAAAATTCTGACAGTTATAGAGTATGGAATGCAGTAGTAACATAATTAGAACTTATACATAATAAATAATACATCTGTAGTATTTTAACCTCCACTACCAGTTATGAGATCAGTGTGTGGACCAATTAACTACAGGGGCTTTTCTTAAACTAAGGCACTATAAACACACTGGTTTTAAATGTTGTAATTAGTAACTTGCTCATTAATTAACTTTCTGATTAATTGTGTAGGAGTCTAATTTGTAGATGAGTCACTTAAAGACTGATATCTTGTAATTCTTTCTTCTGTCTTTAAATTTCCCTCGTAAAATGTTATTTTGTATCCAGCTGGCCTCTTATTTGTGTAAATTCTTTGCTTAAAGGGCGCTGTGCCTTTAGACTAAAATTAAATTTCACTTAATCCTCCCCTATCTGGAGTGTACTGGTTGACTGGAGGCAGTGGGGGTACGGAGGGGGGTGGTCTGGGGCAGAGTACTGCAGATGATAGGAGGAAGTGAATACGGGCCCAATTTACCCTATGCACTTGAGCCTGAAAACATTTCCCCCTTTCTTATAAAGAAGAGAGAAAGCATTTATGCGTGACTTTCATCACAACCAATTCTCAAACCCAAAAACCACTTTAGGGGAAGAGAAATAATTTTTAAAGAAAATTTACTGTGGCCTCCACACCCTTATCATGGACTAGTCCAGGGGATAATTTAATGCAGTGGACAAAGGGCTAATGGCCGATTTCAATAAAGGCCGCCTTGCACTGGAACATCCTGGGGCTGTTCTATTAGCATCAGAAAGGGCTTGAGGTCCTGCTTCCACCAGAGCTATTGTTGCCCGGGTGTGTTGCCAGTCTCATCCTGCAGAAAGCCTTTAGCCCTGATGGCAGATGATTCTCTAAGTGAATAGAGATGAAGGCAGGGATATTAAGTGACTCTATAAAACATCCCGGACACAATTGTGTGATTGATGGAGGACAAAGTGGGAACAGCAGGACACAGGATCCTGGGAGAAGCAGCCTTGTCAATGGGAGAAACCCATCTCTGGAAACAGCTTCTCCTGGAGGAGTTTGCAGTCTATTTGTATGAGTAATCAGCTGGGCCCCCTCTCTGTCAGCCCTGTTTACTCACTGATTTTCTCAACAAGACAACCATTGACACTGGATGGATGGGGCTAATCTGGCGCAGAACTGGCGGCTTCGCAGAGGCTACAGGTCGAAAATAGAGCGCGGTGCCAGCTTCACCTCGCCTAATCTAGCGGCTAATATTTATTAGAGCCAATTTATACCGCTGCTCTCTCAAAGAGCGAGGAAGGCCCGGGTGCAATTAATAACATGGGCAATAACCACAGACAAACAAATAAATAAGGGTTTGTGAACTGTTTGGTTGGTTTTAAGGGAGGATGGGAAGGGAAAGTGTTGAGTTTGCCACCTGGAGCTGGAAGGAGAGGAAGTAAAGGCGGCCGTAAAACTTCTGAAGATGGGCTTTCTCCTTGTCCCCCTCATTCAATCTCAGACCAACAACCCGGCTGGCTGCAAGATGGCTTTGGAACCTGCACAAATGCATCTAATTCCACGTGCATCTAACAGAAGCTGTACAAAGACACCTGCCCTCGCAGGCAGAGGTGCGTGCGCACACTCCTGTTGTAAATACCCAGTTTATGCGCTTCCCCGCCCCAGGCGGAGGGAGACGCAGATCGCACGCCTTGCACTGCACTCAGCAGCCAAGCCCTGCAGCCACCGAGAAGAGTAGCTGGGGGCTGTTTGAGAGTTAGGAGCTGAGGAGGTGGGAGAGAGGAGAGAATGCAGATAGGGCACTAGGCAGTGGGACTTAAAGGCTTCAGACCCCTCCCTCTAAAATCCATGTCCTAGTACCTGAGGCCTGTTTGTAGAGATGCTACCAGTTGCTGAGTTTGCTGTGTTTGGATGTTTAACATGATTTTTGTCGGGCCAAACTGGAAAGAAAAAAAAAGGCAAAGTGTGTGTGCGCGCCAGGGCGCATCGTGGGTCTGGCGTCCGGGTGGGTATCGAGTTGCGGAAAGGCGCACGTTGTAAAGGGCTGGTAGGAAACGCATTGTTCTTAACTGGGCGCCGTTGCAGCGGGGGCCGCTGCACAAGCGTTGACCTCGCCGCCGCCGAGGCCTGCAAACCTCAAGCTGCGAGGAAGGGAGTCCTTTGCCCTCGCGCCCTGGTCTCCCCACTCGCCCTCCCCGAACCCCTGTGGGCCAGCGGGCTCCCGCGCCTTGCTAATTGCTCGGCTCCCTTCATGCACACACCTCCACTAATTTTACATTTCTCATTCTGCGGGTAGCTAGAAAGCGGCTCAGGGAATACGGTTCCTCTTCTTAGCTACCGCATGAATACAGTGAGTGGTGGCCGTCCAGGCCTCCCTGGTCGGGGGGGTTTGGTAAATTAGCAGCTTGGCTGTATAATCAGGCATTCGCCATTGAGGCCACAGTGCTGTATGCGTTAACCAGGTGAGATTTCATCATCTAATGGGTTGGGAGGTGTGACCGAGCTGCTAAGTTAGCAATTAAACTTCACAAATATCACTCGATTGCTTTTTTTTTTTCCAAGCCAGGCATTAAAGGGGAAAAAAATCTTTCCAAAATGTACACACGAAGGAAAATGCTTTCTTTTGTGACACATGTGAAATAACATGGTATCAAAACACGATATTTTAATTCTATTATCCTATAAAATAGAGTCCTTGTCGTTCTGGTTCTAAGTGTGCAGTGGAGGAAGGGAGCGTTTCTGATCGGCCAGTTCCTCCAAAGGCAGGGAAGGACTGTGTAAAATATATCATATTAGATAATATCTAATCTAGGACAGGAAAATCTGGGAAATAATAGAGATTTGTCCCTTTGGGCCTAGTGTTCAGATTTATTATTGTATTAAGAATTGGACTCAGAGAAAAGGGCAAACACTCAGGTAAAACATTATTTCAATCCTGTAACCCAGTCGGCAAGGGCCTGAAGTCCTGTATCTCCACCTTGATGTTAACGTGCAGCCATATTAGTTGGGGCAGAAATTCTGGCAAACTGTATTAGGCGAGCCTAGTTAGACTTTCATCCCCCAAACAAGTAAGCTCTCCCTGGACGGTGAGAATTTCCTGTGTCTGTAGGTATGTGGAAAAAATATGTGGTATCTCTAATAGAAAGACAGAGAGCAAGACCTAGTAGATTTTTCTGAGTGTTAAATGCCTAAATGGAAACATAACAGAAAATATTATTAGCTTTCTTTGCCGACACCAGGGACGCAGGTTAAAGTATTTTTCATTTAATCTGCTAGTGAATAAAGCACTTAAGGCACTTGATGATTTATTGATCAAATAGAAATCAGGCGCCAGACAACAGCTCCTTATTTAATCCCCATTCACACGATTAAAAGCCAAGTGAACTTTTTTTTTCTAACAATTTGCTCAATAAGCTTTATGTTATATAAAGAATAAAAAGAGAACCATTCTTCCGACCTATAAATCTCTCCTTTGGCTGATATGAACGACTACAGGGCACATGAACCTCCATTGAACTGTAAACACTGTTTTAATGGACAGTAATGGCCCTATGATTTTTAGCTATTGTTCCAAAATGACTACCATGTTTATTGCCGTCATTAAAAATGAATTAAAGAGTTATGAAACTCCTCAATAATGAGAACTCTGGCCATTTATAAGCGGTAGTTCTCTTCTCCCCAGCGTACTCGAAGGTTCTGCTGCTCTGGGTGGCGCAGGCCTCGGGACACCCACCCGGGGCAAAGGGTTTGGGGGTGGAGTAGCGGGCAGAGCCTTTCTCTCGGCGGGGGTGAGGCAGGTGAGGGCCTAGAGGACCAGAGAGACGGAGAAGAAGCAGGAGGCGACCGGGGAGGGGAGGGGAGTAGGGGCAGCCCCGCCAGCCTGGACGGATGCTCCCGTGGAGCGAGAGCTGAGGGTCGGGGGAAAGCGGGCTGTTCCCCCCCCTGCGTGCCCCCGCGGAGTGGAGAGAATGGGGTGGGGCAGCGAGCGGCGTCCACGGGGCCGTAGCTGGCCCCCGGAAAGCGCCCCGGGACAGGGCGGGGGTGGCCAGGCCACCACCCCTTTCCTTCCAGGCCCCGCGAAAGCGCAGGGGGAGCCCAACCCCCTCCCCCGGCCCCGTGCCGCTGGGGGCCTCGCAGGAAAATGGCTCAGCAAAGTTGCGCGCACCTCGTGCACTGTTCTCCGAGGGGTCCCTGGCTGGAGCCTGCACGTTTCTCTTTGCATTAGCAAAGCCCAAAGTCATCCAGTTTGCGCTAATCACCACAATTAGTCCTGAATTATCACCGGACTCTGACAGACGTTCCTTGTAACTCTCTTTTATTTCCAACAGCCCTAATCAGCCGCTCTCATTACAAACGCTGATTAAACTGCAAATTATCCAGCAGCGGCCCTGTTCCCGTCTACCAGCAGCTCGTTCAATATCAATTAAGGCCGAGCGGCAAAGCCTGCAGCCTCCGAGAGTTTCCAACTGCCTGATAGTGGCACTTATTAGTTTGGAAAACTAGGAAAATACTAATAATCAACAACCAAGGGGAAAGAGGAGGCAACCAAACAAAAGGAAGGCAGGAACGCAGGCGGAGAAAGGAGCGAGGCGCCGCCTGCCCGCCCCCCACTCCTCTGGCCCCAGGTGCGACCCCCGCCCTGAATCCGGGGGCGGGGGGACCGGGAGGAGTCCCTTCACGGGGAGAGCCCCAGTTCCCAGAACCAGCGAGGTGGTGCTGGACAGCCAAATGTATTCGCTAATGTATCGTCTTAGGCTCGCTGAAGACATTTTTGTCTTCAATGCATCGAATTTGGGCATTTAAAACCAAACTAACTTGCAGAACTACCTTTATCGAGTGGTTCTGAAATCTGTTTCCAATAAGCTGTTTCGTTTGATGCTTTAAAAACATTGACCTCGCCTCGTAAATAAACTGGGAGTTGATGACAGTTGATTTTATTTACCCATTCTGTCAAATTAGATTTCCACAGCAGAGCGCTGCTCACATGGGCTGCAAAAATGCAGCCCTGCCGCCCCACCTCCACCCCAACTTGGGACTGAAGTGTGCAGACAACAGCTGCCTTTCTCCCCCACCTCTCCCAAGCCCTCTCTCTGTGCTTTTCTCCTTCTCCCCCTCTCTTTCCTCGGGAGGGTAGCTGAAGGCCTCGGGAGAAAATAGCCCTACCCCTCCAAGGAAATTTGGATTGCTAAGGGACTCGATTGGCATGAAGGAAGCAGCTGGAGAAAGGCCCTGGTGGGTGTCAAGGTGGCTGGGACCCTTCAGTCTGGGCCACTAACCTTTCTGGCCACCCTCTCTATCCCCAGCAGGAGCAAGCTCCCTGATCGCTTTTCTTTCCTATTTGATGGAATTGTCCCCCACCTCTAAAAATTAAAAAATGAGGAGGACCATAACTCACTGAAGCTGGAGAAAGGAATTAATACACTGTTCATTTCTATCTAGGATTAGACAAGGCATGTATTTGAGGATTAACAATGTGCGTGTATTTGTTTTACCCAAAACTGATGGGCCTGAATCCCTTTGAGAACTTGAGTAAGGAGTGAATTATCAGAGACTGCTTAATATGGCTGAGCCCACTAGATTTATTCTTTTCGAAAGAATTCTGAAGTTTAAGTTTTTGTCCCTTTGCTAAACTGGGAGCAAGCTAGTTATAGTTACATCTTCTCAGACCTTAAAGACAGGATAATACTTCCTGTACCTGTTTGCTTCCTTCTCTCTGGAGTGGAAAAACCACATGACTGATTCATTTTCCCTTTTGCATTGACTGCCAGGAAGCTCAAAGCTAAACCCCATACTTAGTATGATACCTATCTTAGTGATGGAATTACTGCCTCTCATTCCTTTACCCTGTATTTCTCCTGCTTTGTGTTGGAAATAAGCAGGATATAAACAGATGTCTTCTGAGTCTTTATTACTCTATTTTTACATCACCAGCCCTACTTTGAGAAGTATAACACTTTTATAACTGAATATCCTTTGGGCTCCTTGGAAAAAGAACCTTTATAAAATATACTCTATTTGCCTCATTCTGTTCATTATTTCTGGCAGTTAGTTGCCTTCCAAACTGTAGGAGAAATTCCTTTGATTTAAAGAATTTTCTGCTCTTTCTCATCAGTGTTGGAGATGCCATCTCTTTTCCTTTCTATGTTCACAACCACTACCCTAGGCTAGGACTTGATCATTTTATGCCCACATTTCTGAAGGAGGATCCTAAGCAAGTCTCCCAAACAGTGATACATCAGTTTACCCCAAACAGTTCCCAGTGAGATTTCCTGAAACCACTCTGGTCTCCAAATGTGACTCAAATAGCATTTTCTTCTCTGAATCATTTCACATATTTTGTTCATGTATCTCTTGAAACTTTAGAATTTCTGTTCTGATGCTAGTATTTATTTTCTATTATTTACCTTTACATGACCTCAAGTTTTCCTATTTAAAATTATACTATTGGGGCTTCCCTGGTGGCGCAGTGGTTGCACGTCCGCCTGCCGATGCAGGGGAACCGGGTTCGCGCCCCGGTCTGGGAGGATCCCACATGCCGCGGAGCGGCTGGGCCCGTGAGCCATGGCCGCTGAGCCTGTGCGTCCGGAGCCTGTGCTCCGCAACGGGAAAGGCCACAACAGAGGGAGGCCCGCATACCACAAAAAAAAAAATAAAATAAAATTATACTATTAAGCACTTGCTATGTACCAGGCACCTGCTAAATTCTTTACATGTAATCCCTAAACAGTCCTCTGTTGTAGGTAGCATGATCATTACTGCTTTTCATAGATAAAACTTATAAAATAACAGCTCAGAGAGCCCTAGCTATCGGCCGTGTGAATCAGAGGACCAAGCATGGATTCTGCCTTTCCTGAGTATTTGGCCTCCCCAATCTTTTGAGGAAGGAATCATGCTTTCTGTTTTATTTTCCCTCCTATTCCACATAGTAAGAATTTAGGAAAAACATACGTGGACTGCCTAATTTTTCAAATCTATAGGACCCCCCTCCTCTCAACCACACACGTATGCTTTTGAAGAGCTTGACTTTGATAATGAGGTTTCCTATTCCAAAACCTCAGCAAACATAATCCCTGGACTATCCATCTTCTCCATGAAAAGGGGAAACATTTCTTTCTTTCTTGTACTAGTAAATCCACCCTGATCTGATTGCCATTAGCAGCTGTTGACATGTACCTAGGAAGAAACCATGGTCCTGGGTAGTCCCCTTCTGTGGGACAATACCCCAGTAAGCGTAGGGCAAGGCATCTCTCCAGCTGGCATAGGTCAAACCTTTTGAAGACCACTCCCACAGCATTTTGGAATTTGGCATTCCAAATAACAGTAAGCTTCTCCTGTGAGGCAAGATGAAGGAAGCCAGCTGATGACAGCTTTTAAATAAAGGCATGTGGGCGTGAGTTTGTGAATATTCTGTAAAAGCTGAAAGTATTTCCTCAGTCAACTTAGCAATATTGGTAGGAGGAGAGTTTTGCCCAAATTTTCTGAAACCCAGATTACAGTCCTCATCTTGATGAGCAAGGCCTTATTTTGGATATTTTTAAATCTAATTTTATGTCCTGTCATGAAAACCTTGAAAAATTGCTTCCCGTCATGACATTTTAAAATCGCCTTTTATCCCTGAAACTGAGAATAAAGATGCTTTTAGCAATAAAGTATAGTACAGGATAAGGCCCATGTTTAGAAATACTGCTGACAAAGACACATTTGGAAAAAACAAAACAAAACAAAACTAATGCTACTGCCACTGGTGGGTTGCGCTTCCTTGTGCGAACCTTTGGTGTAGGTGTCTAAGAGGCCATTTCTACTTACATGGAACAGTTAGAGGTTATTGTAACCATCTTAGCAATAGACAGGAGCTCAGCTGGAACTGATATGTGTGATCACTGATTGATTACCTGTCTACTTGAGAGTGTGTAGTTGAGTGAACTCGTTTCCTTTACAGGACAGAAAGATTCACAAAGTAGAAAGTGCACGTCCTTAAATTACATGAAAATTAATGCTAAGGATATAGTGATGAATCTCTATGCATATATACGCACATATTATGGGTGTGGGTATACCCTGACTTAAGAAAATCACAGCTATAGCAGTCTATATTTACAACATAGACAAAAGGATGTCGTTATTAGCATTATGAAAAAGAATAATTTCTTTCTTACTGGGGAATGAGTCTCAAGCTTCTTCATTTTTCTCTTGCATTTGATATACGCTTTGATCTATAGCCATTCTCTTTTAACACAGCTTTCTGGGGACTCATATCTTGCACAAAGCAAGGTGCACCTATATTGTCTGTTCTCTCAGAATTCTGTTATGCTTGAATAAGAATATCTTTTTCATCTTCCTAACCCAAGAGCTATGAAGAGTACCTTTAAGTAATAACTTCTATAGGTAGCTGCTGAAATTAAAAGTGGAAAAATAGTGTTACTGTAAAGATAACATTGGGTCCTATAGTTCTTTCTTTGCTGTGTCCACACATGAAAGACTGATCTGCTAGGAGGAAGCAGCTG
Organism: Physeter macrocephalus; assembly: GCF_002837175.3. Classification (NCBI taxonomy): domain Eukaryota; kingdom Metazoa; phylum Chordata; class Mammalia; order Artiodactyla; family Physeteridae; genus Physeter; species Physeter macrocephalus. The sequence goes on along the minus strand of NC_041221.1, from coordinate 78,843,456 downwards.
CATTTTTGCAGGGTTTGTTTCTATTTGCTATTATGTCTCTTGAGAGCAAGGTAAGACCTAGACTCAAAATACTACTTGGTGGGCTGCCCTGACCACTTCTCTTTGTTGTCTGAGGTCAACTGGAGGCTCTGCTTCATTTAATCTTTCTAGTATTTGTTTGGTCAGCATATTGGTCTTCTTCCCACCTCATTTCAATGAACAGAAATCCAGCTCTCATACCTGCCCTCATAAATCTCTGCTAAGGGGGAGGGGATGCAGCCTGTAACATGATGTCCCAGATCTTCACTTCTGTCAGAATTCACTACCATCAGTGTGTCCATCCAAAGAAAGCCACGTAACCAACCAGGCTCCTTGTCACTGACTTCGCGTGGCTCTAGGTGCCCCAGTACTCGATATCCTAACATCTGGTTACTATCAAAAGCTGGTATTCCCAAGAGTGGTGGGCGGGGCTTAGCCTTTATGAGTCATGGATTCCTTTGAGGATCTGATAAAAGTTATACACCTACTCCTCAGAAAAATGCACATATTCACATTCCTGGAAAATTTTGCCTACAATTTTGGAGAGTTCACAGATCCCTCAAAGGGTCCTGTGAAGCAGGTTAAAAATCTCTTCCTTAGAGACAGGCCTCTTTAGTCCTCATTTGCTCTGAGTCATGCCATCAGAGTTCTTGTTCACCTATCACTAATAACAAAAAAGTAACTGATAGAAGCTTAAGTCACTTTTTCTCAAATCCCTACCAAAAAAAAAATTAATATCTGTGAAATCAGTTTCTCTCTGTCTCTTATAATCACCAATGCATACATATACACAATGTTCCGCCTTTAGGGTGTTTCAATATGCCCATCTTTAGACAGATGTAACCTCATTCATACAAATGCACATGGACAGCCCATATGCTAAACTTTTACCAGCATTTTTAACATTGGAACAAAAGGAAATCCTAGGTTTCACTCTGTTTTTATTTTATTTCTCCTTTCTCTTCTCTGACAAATTTGTCACAAATACTGAAATAGCCAAAAAGAAAAGATGCAAAGCCCCATAAAAACCAACCTAACCTAATCAGTCAAGTCAAGCTGTCTATTTCAGATGGAGACCCCAAATCATGCAAATCTACATATAGGAACATACAGACATTTAGGATTTCTAAAGGAAAAAAATTAATTTCCTTTGTGAGAACTAAGCAAATTCTAAGTAGTCCTTCCTTTAAAATGCCAGATCAGATGTATTTTCTGATAGTCTGTCATGTTTGTAACCAAAGTGGACTTTTAATTATGGGACATTAACTCTGAATTAATATCTCATTATAACCACAGAGTATAGAACGAATAAACTGCCACCAGAACTGAACACATTTGTGGACTTCCCTGGTTGTGCAGTGGTTAAGAATTCACCTGCCGATGCAGGGCACACGGGTTCGAGCCCTGGTCTGGGAAGACCCCACATGCCGCGGAGCAACTAAGCCCGCGCACCACAACTACTGAGCCTGTGCTCTAGAGCCTGTGAGCCACAGCTACTGAGCCCAAGTGCCACAATTACTGAAGCCCGCACGCCTAGAGCCCGTGCTCTGCAACAAGAGAAGCCACCGCAATGAGAAGCCCGCGCACTGCAACAAAGAGTAGCCCCCGCTCGCTGCAACTAGAGAAAGCCCGCACACAGTAATGAAGACCCAACACAGTCAAAAATAAAAATAAATAAAAATTTTAAAAAGACATGAAGGAAAGTTAAATGCATATTCCTAAGTGAAAGGAGCCAATGTGATGCCGTGGAGCGACTAAGCGCCACAATTACTGAGCCTGTGCTCTAGAGCCAGCGTGCCACAACTACTGAGCCCAAGCGCTGCAATTACTGAAGCCCGCACGCCTAGAGCCGTGCTCCCTAACAAGAGAAGCCACCGCAATGAGAAGCCAGTGCACCGCAACGAAGAGTAGCCCCCGCTCACCGCAACTAGAGAAAGCCTGCACACAGCAACGAAGACCCAGCACAGCCAAAAATAAATAAATAAATAAATAAAATTTAAAAAATGAACTGAACACATTTGTACTTTATGGGATCGGTTTTGATTTTTGTTGCTCAGCTCTTTGGAGTTCAGTCTCACCTCCATCTCAAATGCCTTTTCCTCAGTACTCAGATCAGAGGAGCTTTGTTCTACCGTGTGGACAGTGGCAACTTGAATTGCTTAAATGCAGCTCCACAGTGTCCAATTGGACTGTTTGAGGAGTCATGCGGCCAACTGCATCCCTGTCCTAGTCAGACTCTTCAATGGCATCCTGAAAACAGCAGTAAAGTAATAACCCCATGTTCTGTGTTCAATCCTCCAAACCCAATCTCAAGCCAGATCAAGCTCAGTGGCTTTTCCTGACTTTGCTGGGTCTTGGGTGACCTATGAACAAAATAATTCCATAACTCACAGACTCTAAGAATCTTGATTAAGTAGTTTAAGAATTAAAAGTATAACAAGGCACTACAATAACAATATATTCTAGAGGAATATTGGGAAACTCAGGGGCAGAGAGCCCCACTGAGAGTAGGAGACAACTATCTGACCAAGGCAGAATAACTGACAAAGAAGAGAAAATCAAGATGGCAACTACCAACAATGAACATATTTTTCTTATAAACCCATTTTTCTTATAAATATATTCATGAAGTATATATTCTTAAATACACTCCGAGTTTGAAAAATTCCTACAAATGTATTCTTATTAACAATAAAGAGATGAATAGTATATTCATAAAAATTCTTCATGTGTAATAAATGTTTTAAAATAACTTTTCTTTATACCCTTCAATTTCTCCCTCAGTTTTCTCCCCATCTCCAACTTCAGCAGCAGAAAGTAGACAGAGAAAATTTAAATCTTTCAAACGTCATTATGAAGACAGAATTAAGTCAATGTAAAATAGTTGAAAGAAACAAGTAAATGTGGCATTCAGTGAATTCTCTTTGAGCAAATTGGCCTTCTCGCCTCAGTACCAAATTCTCCTTGCTGTTAACCAGTTTTGAATCCAGTCTTGCTATAAAGTTTCTGTCTTGTTCCCAAGTTGGACGTTTCGTCTAATCCTTCAGGTCTAGTGAATGGATTTCCCTCTTGTTCATTGAGTCTAGGCTCTGCCTTCTCGCCAGTGAAGTTGCCAGGGAGGAAGTCCTACCCCTATGACTAGAGTCCTATTGTTCATTTAAGAAATTTTATTGAGCAACTACTTTGTGCCAGGCACTCTGCTAACACCAGGGATATGGCAGTGAACCAGACAAATAAAGCTCAGATTTACTTCCTGATGTTTATATTTGGTAGAAGAGGAAAACAATAAAAAGTAGACCAATAACAGAGATAATTTTAGACATTGATGAGGACTAAAAAGAAAATTAAATGGATTGATTTAACAGAGAGAGATGGAAGGGGGCTACTTTAGATCAGGTTGTCACGAAGGAGTCATTGACTAGGTGACATTTAAGCCATGATCCAACAAACAAGAAATCAGCCAGATGAAGATCAGGGGAAAGAGAATTCAAGGCAGCAGGAATAGTTGGTACAAAAGCCCTCATACAGAACTGTTCTTGGTATGTTCTCAGAACAAAAAGAAAATTGTGACTGGAGTTAATGAGAAAGCAAGGAGTAACAGGGGTTGAGGTCAGAGAGGTAAGCAGATGCCAGATCATGTAGGGCCTTGTGGACCATGGATATTGTTCGAGATGTAATAGAAAGCCACTAAAGGGTTTTAACATAGGAGTGGTGTGATCAACTTTGTTTTTAAAGGATGACTTTGGCTGCCGGAGGGGTGGGGGATGAATTATAGAGGACTAAGAGTGGAAGTTGAGAAACCAGTTAGGAAACTACTGCAGATCCTCTGGAGAGGTGACAGTGATTTGATTTGGAGGTACTTGTGAAGATAGGGAAATAGATGGATTTGGGATATATTTTGGAGGGAAATGACAGGATTACTGATGGATTAGATGTGGGAGATAACGGAAAGGAGGAGACAGGTTGACCTCCAGGTCTTGATCTTGAGCCCCTAGGTAGATGGGGTGCTGTTTCTGGAAATGAGCAAGGTCAGGTTTTGTTGGGGTGGAGGGAGTAAGCATTTTCTCTGAGATACTCTTGAACATCCAAGTAGTTACTTCTAACCACACACTACCCCCCACCCCCATCATGGTGATCACCTACTTTCTTGTTCCTTCAAACAGTATCTGACTTCAAGTTTCTAGTTCCTTTGCTGTGCCCTTTTTTGTATCTGACACTCCATTCCATCATTCCTCCAAGATGTCTGCTGTTGCCAGATCGCCATGCTTGTTTTACTGCCATGACTGTGGGGCATTGTCTTCTCCATGCCCCAACCATGTTGTGGTTAGGTGTTTCCCCAACACCAGCTCAGTCTCAGTGGAGGAGTCTGAGTGCAGCTTGCTAAGCGTTGGCCTCCATGTTTATAAAATGAATTGGATGAATTCTCAGTGTGAGGTCCCTGGACCAGCAGCATCAACATCACCTGGGAATTTGTGATAAATGCAAATTCTCAAGCCCCACTCACATCCATTGAGTCAGAACCTCTGGGGCTGGGGCCCAGCCCTCTGTTTCAGCAAACCCTACAGGTGAATCTCAAAATCCATGCCAAATTTTGAGAGCCACTGAACTAGAAGTTCTTTAAGCTCCCTTCCAGTGCTCACATTCTATGAATCCATTATCCTTTAATCTGATCTATATGATTTCAGTGACTTTTTAAAATTCTGTAATTGTGTCTCAAGGTTATACACAGTTCAGACAAGGAAAAGAGCAAATCCTGAAACAACACATTCCTTATATAATTATTTATGTAGTTTCTCCAAACATTTATTTAAATTCATCAGCCTCCAGCCATAATACTTTTAAAGAAACTTTAATAAAAAAATCACTCTGAGATTTATCACAGTGGAGTTGTACATCATTTTAGTGAATGGTTGAAAACTGCTGAACAGGTGTGATAATGCCTTTGGGATTAAATAATTGTAACAGAATTACATCTTCATAATGACAGTAAAGGGAGAGGACACCTCTCACTGCTCTATCACAACTGATTTTAGAAGGGCTATAAGAGTTGGATCTAGTCTGAACCATTATTTACCACCTACTGTTCAAGCTGCTGTATTTGTAAACTGTCCACAAAATTGTAATTATTAAGCTATGGTCATATGTAATTTTCCAAGAGTCTAATTGGTGTAACATTTTATAATACAGTTTTCTAAAACATATCTGTGTGATGCTAAAATAGCCAATTGTTTCCATCAATTCAGTCAAAAAAACAAAAACAAGTTAACACTCAATTCAATTAAAGCCATTTGTTTGCTGTCAACATGATAAAATTAAAACTTATTTAACTTAATGTCTTCTGCTTCTACTAGTTCCAGAGGCAATGTGAAACTTAATAAAATAATTTTAAACATGTTAAGATTATCATATTCTCAAATCTCAGGAAAGAAAACAAAACAAAACAACCTTAAGCTCATGAGTTTTCAAAGTGTCCATGAGATAATCTAAATTTGATATGTTGTTGTTTTAATAAACATAGGATTTTTAAAATCATTTATTTTTTTTTTGCACAGGCTCCAGACACGCAGGCTCAACGGCCAAGGCTCACGGGCCCAGCCGCTCCGCGGCATGTGGGATCCTCCCAGACAGGGGCACGAACCCGTATCCCCTACATGAGCAGGCGGACTCTCAACCACTGCGCCACCAGGGAAGTCCTAAAGACATTTTTAAAAGATTGTAAGTATTTTGCAGGTTAACTTGGAAAAATTCACTAAATTTCTGTACTTTGCTGTAGAGGCTAAGGATGAAAAAAATAGACAAGGGAAGAATAGACAAGCCCTGTAAAACTGTGTACAGGGCTTCCCTGGTGGCGCAATGGTTAGGAATCCTCCTGCCAATGTGGGGGACACGGGTTCGAGCCCTGATCTGGGAAGATCCCACATGCCGCAGAGCAACTAAGAATGTGCGCCACAGTTACTGAACCTGCGCTCTAGAGCCCGCGAGCCACAACTACTGAGCCCGCGTGTCACAACTACTGAAGCCTGTGCACGTAGAGCCCGTGCTCCACAACATGAGAAGCCCACGCACCACAACGAAGAGTAGCCACCGCTCTACGCAACTAGAGAAAGCACGGGCGCAGCAACAAAGACCCAACGCAGCAAAAATAAAAAATACATTTAAAAAATTTTAAAAACTGTGTGCAAAGAGGTAAATTCTTGGTAAACAAACATGTTTGGATTTCCCATTTTCAAGACCCTATGTACTTGGTGAATGTAAAAACAGATCCTGCCTTTCTAAACCATGAACTGGACCCCTGGGAAGTCAGAAAAAAAGACAGATCTCAGGTTTCCTTACAGTTCTTTTTTTTTTTTTTTTTTTGTCTTTAGTACAGTCAGCTCAACCAATTAATTGTATCAATTTCTAAAAGAAATGTAACAAGATTTTAAGTGTGCGTTCTAGTTGATGCTTAAACTGAAAAAAAAAAATGAACTACTCACAAATGCTATGTAATATAAGGCAAGGGGTTTTCACAGTTAATTGAAACATCTGAGTAAAATGAAGATTACCTGTGTTTTATGTCTGCCACTGATGAGAAAACGAGAGATTGGTGTGATGTACTCATTGGTTTGTGAATCTAAAGGTGTATGGAGAGTGTCACAAATCACCTTGATGTCCCTGAGAAGGAGATTTTACCTCTGAAGCTCCAATTAATAAAAAAAAGATATTTAGCTAGATAGCTCTTGGTTGCCTATGCATCTGTGTGTTCTGACACATAGCAGCCCCTTCATTTCAGGGCTGGAATAACTTACACTCATCAAATCAGCTCAGGATTCATTGTGTTTAGATTAGTATACGTGAAACATCTCAGTTGGATGCAGTAAAGAGTCAAAACAAATCACACTACACCTGGTTTGAAGATCTGTTCTCATTTGTAAAGGTTATATGAATTTGATGTAAGAATACCAGATCATTTTTCCTTGAGCACAAAATTTGCTTATGGCTTATCCAGAAAAGAAGTGGCAAAGATACAGAGTTCAGTGTGTTCATCTCCTGATATATACTTGTCTGAGGTCGACCTGCTTCCTGCCGAACTCTGCAGCTTTTTCTCTTATCTGAGAGCAGGATAAATTGGGATGGGTGGTCAGGGTAATGTCGGTGGCAACAGGAAGACTTGAGCAAAAAGCCCAACCAGACTCCTCATATCCACTTCCACTAGTAGACTCTGAGCTGAAGGACAGACTAATAAGAATTCAAAGGAACAAATGAATGGATTGCACCTCAATGTCCCCTGGCAGACGCAACATCTTGCCTTGTCTTCAGTAAGGAAAACAACAAGAGGAGCTCATCTGTGTAGGAAGGCAAAAACAAAAACATATTGGAGGCTTCCCTGGTGGCGCAGTGGTTGAGAGTCCGCCTGCCGATGCAGGGGACACGGGTTCGTGCCCCGGTTCGGGAAGATCCCACATGCCATGGAGCGGCTGGGCCCGTGAGCCATGGCCGCTGAGCCTGTGCTCCACAATGGGGGAGGCCACAACAGTGAGAGGCCCGCGTACCGCAAAAACAAAAACAAAAACACACACAAACATATTGGGACTTCCCTGGTGGTCCAGTGGTTAACACTCCATGCTTCCAATGCAGGAGGCATGGGTTTGATCCCTGGTCTGGGAACTAAGATCCCACATGCTGCATGGCGTGGCCAGTGCTGTGGAGGCATGGGGGAACCAACCATAGATAATTCCACTGCCCAGGGCCCAAAGTGATTTTTGACTTGTCCAAGATTGCCGAGTTGGTTGGGGGCAGAGCCAGTCTCCCAGTCCAACAAATTTCTTCCACACCAGCATTTCCCAAAGAATGTTTCTTAGAAAACTTAGTTCCATAGGCAGTTAGCGAGACAGGTATCACAAAAACAGGATGCTCTGGTCAAATTAGTTTAGGAAGCAGATGGCTAAATCCATTCTTTCATTTAAAGAATGCCAAACAGGTTTCTTGGGAGTAGGGTTCCTGGGTCTCTTTGCTCTTATTGACTGAATGGGAGAGTGTGACTTGCAGTGTTCCTAGACATGCTTGATGCCAGAATCCATTTCTTTTAAAATTTATCTTATTGAAGTATAGTTGATTTACAGTGTATTAATTTCTACCGTACAGCAAAGTGATTTGGTTATACATATATATGTACTTTTTCATATTCTTTTCCATTATGGTTTATCACAAGATATTGAATATAGCTCCCTGTGCTATACAGTAGGACCTTGTTGTTTATCCATTCTAAATATAATAGTTTGCATCTACTAAGCCCAAACTCCCAATCCATCCCTCCCCCATCCCCCTCCCCTTTGCCAACCACAAGTCTGTTCTCTATGTCTGTGAATCTGTTTCTGTTTCATAGATAAGTTCATTTGTGTCATGTTTTAGATTCCACATATGAGTGAAATCTGGTATTTGTGTTTCTCTTTCTGACTTACTTCGCTTAGTATGATAATCTCTAGGTCCATCCATGTTGCTGCAAATGGCATGATTTCATTCTTTTTCATGGCTGAGTAGTATTCCGTTGTATATATGTACCACATCTTCTTTATCATTCATCTGTCGATGGACATTTAGGTTGTTTCCATGTCTTGGCTATTGTAAATAGTGCGGCAATGAACATTGGGGTGCATGTATCTTTTTGAATTAGAGATTTCTCTGGATATATGTCCAGGAGTGGGATTGAAGGATCATATGGCAACTCTATTTTTAGTTTTTTGAGGAACCTCCATGCTGTTTTCCATAGTGGCTGCACCAATTTGCATTCCCACCAACAGTGTAGGAGGGTTCCCTTTTCTCCACACCCTCTCCAGCATTTATTATTTGTAGATTTTTTTATGATGGCCATTCTGACTGGTGTGAGGTGGTAACTCATTGAAGTTTTGATTTGCATTTCTCTAATAATTAACAATGTTGAGCACCTTTTCATATGCCTGTTGGCCACCTGTATGTCTTCTTTGGAGAAATGCCTACTTAGGTCTTCTGCCCATTTTTCAATTAGGTTGTTTGTTTTTTTGTTATTGAGTTATATGAGCTATTTGTATATTTTGGAACTTAAGTCCTTGTTGGTCTCATCATTTGCCAATATTTTCTCCCAGTCTGTAGGTTGTCTTTTCATTTTATGGTTTCCTTTGCTGTACAAAACTTGTAAGTTTGATTAAGTCCCATTTGTTTATTTTTGCTTTTATTTCTATTGCCTTGGGAGATTGACCTAAGAAAACATTGGTACCATTTATGTCAGAAAATGTTTTGCCTATGTTCTTTTCTAAGAGTTTTATGGTGTCAGAGACAGAATCCTTTTATGTTTAGCAGAGTGGGGAGGCTCTTTGGGGGCTTCATGACTCAGAGGATACCCTTTGGGCAAACTTGATCTCTACCAAGGTGGTCCTGCAGTGACTGCTCATTGCTCATTTTCTGGGACACTCAGAAGACTCGTTTGTTCACAATGTGGCGGGGCACCCATGGGCAAGTCAGGCACTCAGACCTGCAGGATGCTTATCTGCCAAATGAAGTGATTGGTCTAGGACAGCGGTTCTTAATAAGTGAGAAAAAAGAAGTATTATTGTAAACACTGGTGGCTGGACCAAAGTCTCCTGGAAGTGAAGCAGAGTCACATATGGAGGACAAAACCTTCCATACCACACTCCCCCCAGTGGAGAACCACTGACTGTGGGGTCTCTCCCAGCTTTACTGTTACTGACCTAATAACACTGTATCACTACATGCATATATTATTTAACCCAACAATTCTTCTTATAGGAATTTTTCTTTCTGACAAACTTACATCTTTTAAATATATATATATATACATATGTACATACATATGTATATAATATATATATATATACACACATAGTGATATTCACTGAAGCAGTGTTGGTAATAACAGATCAGCTAAAATCCACTCAAGGAATATGTGTAGCCATTACAAAGAACAGACCTACCTCCAGATGTATGATTAAATGAAAAAGTAGAGTGTGGACACTGGACATTGGGAAAAATACTGTAGCAAACATCATTGATGTAAGAAATATATATAAAAGTATATTCATAAAGCATATGCTTGTTTTTGCATAGACTAGCTCTGGAAGGATACTCAAGAAGTATAACAGTAGTTGCACCTGGTGCCTCAGGGACAGGGGTGTCAAAAAATTTACTTCACACTGTGTTGTGTTTTTTGGGGTTTTTTTGTGTGTGGTGGGGGGCGGCTTCTTTGGCCACATTGTGAGGCTTGTGGGATCTCAGTTCCCCTACCCAGGACTGAACCCGGGCCACGGTGGTGAAAACCCGGATTCCTTAACCACTATGCCACTAGGTAACTCCCCCAAAAACTTACTTCACACTGTGTACCACTTTGTTCCGTTTGAATTTTGTACCATACGCAAGATAACCGCTACCAGTTCCTTCCTGTCCTGTACGTGTATGCCAATCTTCTTCTCAAGAGATGGAGTCTGTTTCTCCTCCCTTTGAATCTGGGCTGGTCTTGGGAAATGCTTTGGCAGAAGTGTTTGTGGTAGGTCGACCCTTGGCCTTTAGGAGGACTGGCTGCTTCTGCTTCCTCCCTGAAAAAAGCCAGCTACTGTGTAAAAAGTCCAATCACTCTAAGAATACCATGCTGTGAGGAAGCCAAGCTAGCCACATAGAAATGCCATATGGAGAGAGAGATGCCCAGCCAGCCCCAAGCTGTTGCAGCCATCCCTGTGGAGGCACCAGGTGAGTGAGTGAGGAAGCCCTTAGATGTTCCAGCCCAGCAGATACCACATGGAGTTGAAGAACCACCCAGCTGAGCTTGTCCCAGGTTGTAGAATTGTGAAAAATAATAAATTTTTGTTGTTTTAAACCACTAAGTTTTGGGCTGGTTTATTAAGCAGCAAGAGATCAAAATAATTGCCTATTAAACATAAGTATGTAAAATAATTTAAAAAGTGATTTTCTATGTAATTCTTTAAATGCAGGATTTGAGAGTATTTTAATAAGAGGATGAGGAAGAGAGCCACAGGTGGCTGAAGTGGGGGACCAGAGGCTACCACCCAGGAGGGAAAAGAGTGAAACTAGTGGAGGTAGAGGAAAATTTGCTGACTTCACATAATACCCCGAGTTTGGCTTCTGACAGGGCAACACACCCTATCCCACCTCTCTCTCTGTCTGTCTCTGTCTCTGTCTCTATCTCTGTCTCTGTCTCTGTCTGTCTCTCTCTCACACACACACACACAAACACACACACATGTAAACACACCACTTAATTATTCCATGTCATTGGGGGGAGAGGAGGGAATATTAAGCAGGTTAATTGCTACCATCATCAACCAGAGTCCTAGACTGTGTGATCTACGTTACAACACTAGATGCCCTGTGGGAACTGATCATACAATAGAGAAAGAAAAAAGACAAAAGAACCTAAGTAGCATAGCCTCGATATTTCAAAATAATAGACAGGATGAAGGAGAAATTAGTTTGATTTTAATGAAAAGAATGAATTCTAAAATATTTTAAAGGGCTGCAGTTATTACTTTTAAGTATAGTACATTTTACAAAGCTATAAATGGGCATCTAATAAGTTAAATGAGGTAAGTTAGTGAAAGAATTAAGATTCACAAGAGGCCTACGTTATATAATTATGTATCATGAAACAGAAAGTCCTTTAACATGTTGGAATTAATTGCATGACCCAGAAATTGAAGGTGCCTTGAAGTTTTAGTTTGAAAAAGCAACTAACATCATATCAATGCTTTGTATATAGCAGGCGTTCAACAAATGCTTGGTAAAGTAAAATGAACCTACTGGTAAGGTCCATTGGCAATTGTCACTCCCTCTGGATGGAGGCTTCTATCTCATTCCCATTGTGTTAGCAGTAACTGCACCCTCCTCCACTCCAAAGCATATCCAGAGGCAACTGAGAGTGAGAAGGTAACCTTGAACATGTTCTCATTTATTTTTTTAAAAAAAGCAAATCATTTAAAAAACATCAGTAATATAACCATCAATAGTAACAAATTACTTGCTGAATAGTGCAGTTAAGAACAGCTAATTTAAGACATTTTCTTCAGAAAATTCCAATTACAATGTGAATAGGTTAAGTGGGAAGGATTAATACAGAGAAAAGTAGAAACAAGCAGAATAACAGATCAGATTCCAGGCTCAGCCTGAAGACCTTGGGGTTGGTGGTGGGAGGGTATGCATAACAAGAGAGGGATGGGCGCACCAGGATACCAGGCGTCAAACCAGGGGTAGGTATCGTCTCCTCCTCCGGTTTTTCTGGGACAGATCCTAACACTTTGCTCTGGGTTAAGAGTCCAGCTCTGAACAGCAAGTCAGAACGTTGTGGGGAAGGACATTGTCATCCTTAGCTGTAATATTAATTGGAATCTATCCAAAACATTACCTTGGGTAAGATCTGCTTCCTTAGTTCTTTTTGTCAGTGGGGAGTCAAGTGAATTTCTAAGACCACAGCATATCTTAGTATCAAGATCAATACTGAATTAGCAGACATGGCTAAGGATAACTGGGGGGAAATAATTAACAAAATTAAGGAGGATTTGCACCACTGGGAACCATAAAAGTTATTTTATGGGTCCATGTAAATGTAATAAAATCTGTCTGTGCCACAATTTAATTTCACATCAGAAAGGTCCCCACAGATAGTCTGTAAGATTATTTTACTAAAATTGAATGTCTATGCCTTCCTATTCTGAGGAAGAAAAAGCTTACTCTTCCCTGAAAGTTATGTTTCACACGGAGGACTGGAATAAGGCCCATCTGATCTCAAGCACTTTCTAATGGCAGCTCCTCAAAGTGGGTAACATAATTAATTTTTATTAATAATAGCACTTCATAATTGACAGAGGCAGAACATAATATATCAGAAGGATGCTTCCAAGAATAGTGCATGCTTTTTTCAAATTAAAAAGTCAAATATTAACAATAGTGGAATGCAATGTCTGTTACACAGATGTTCTTCATATTACTGCTATATATTTTTAGCAGCTTTATTGACACATAACTCACATACCCGATAATTCACCCATTTAAAGCGTACAATTCAATGGTTTTTAGTATATTCACAAAATTGTGTAACCATCAGTATAATCAATTTTAGAACATTTTCATCACCCCAAAAAGAAACCACAGAGCTGTTAGCAGTCACCCCACATACTTACCCCTCCTCCAGCCCTAGCAACCACTAATCTATTTTCTCTCTGTATAGATTTGCCTATCCTGGATATTTCATATAAATGGAATCATACAATATATGGTCTTTTGTGAATGACTTCCTGCACTCAGTGTAATGTTTTCACATTTCATCCATGTTGTAGCACGTATCAGTACTTCATTTCTTTTTATTGTCAACTAATATTCCATTATATGGGTATACTACATTTTATTTATACACCCATCAGTTGATGGGCATTTGAGTTGTTCCATTTTTTGGCTGCTATGAATAATATTGCTATGAACATTCTTGTATATGTTTTTGTGTGGACAATGTTTTTGTGTTTTTTCATTTCTTTTGGGTATATACCTAGGAGTGGAATTGCTAGGTCATATGGTAACTTTATATTTAACATTTTGATGAACTGCCAAACTGTTTTACAAAGTGGCTGCACTATTTTGCATTCATATTTACATTACATATAAGTGTTCCAATATCTCCATATCCTCACCAACACTTGTTTTTATCTTTTTGATTATAGTCACCTAATAGGTTTGAAGTGCTAACTCGTTGTTTTCTTTTGACTAATGATGTTGAGCATCTTTTCATGTCCTTATTAGCCATATGTATATCTTCTTTGGAGAAATGCCCATTTTAAAATTGGTTTGTCTTTTTAAATAAGGCTTGACTCTAAGTTCCACAAGGGCAAGGACTATCATCTATCTTGCTCTTTTCTCTATCCCCACCTGCCACACCCAATGCCCAGACCACCGTTGTGTTTAAAATTTATTTGTTGGATGACTTAATAAAGTGATGTCTAAAGATAGAGATGGCATAGCTGCAGTTATAGACAGTTCCTCTACCTTGTTGTTTTTTAAAAAAATATTTTATTGAGATATAGTTGATTTATAATGTGTTAGTTTCTAGTGTACAGCAAAGTGATTCAGTTATTTATATATTGTATGTATAATGTATATATTCTTTTTCAGATTTTTTTTCATTATAGGTTATTACAAGATATTGAATATAGTTCCCTATGATATACAGTAGGACCTTGTTGTTTACCTATTTTATATAGAGTAGTACAGCAGTCCCCAACCTTTTTGGCACCCGGGACCGGTTTCATCAAAGACAATTTTTCCACAGACTAGGGAGCAGGGGATGATTTCGGGATGATTCAAGCACATTGCATTTATTGTGCACTTTATTTCTATTATTATTACATTGTAATATATAATGAAATAATTATACAACTCACCATAATGCAGAATCAGTGTGAGCCCTGAGCTTGTTTTCACTTGCCACTCACTGATCGGGTTTTGATATGAGTCTGAAAGCAATTGATTTATTGTGGTCTCTCTGCAGTCAAACCTCTCTGCTCATGATAATCTGTATTTGCAGCCACTCCCCAGTGCCAGCATCACTGCCTCAGCTCCACCTCAGATCATCAGGCATTAGATTCTCATAAGGAGCATGCAACCTAGATCCCTCACATGCGCAGCTCACAGTAGGGTTCTTGCTCCTATGAGAACCTAATGCCACCACTGATCTGACAGGAGGTAGAGTTCAGGCAGTAATATGAGTGATGGGGAGCAGCTGTAAATACAGAAGAAGCTTCGCTCGGTCGCCCGCCGCTCACCTCCTGCTGTTCGGCCCCATTCCTAACGGGCCACAGACCAATACCAGTCTGTGGCCTGGGGGTTGGGGACCCCTGTAGTAGTATTTATCTGTTAATCTCAAACTCCTAATTTATCCCTCCCTCCCCCTTCCCCCTTTGGTAACTGTAAGTTTGTTTTCTATGTCTATGAGTCTGTTTCTGTTTTTTTTGTTGTTTTTTTTTTTTTTTTTTTAGTGGTACGCGGGCCTCTCACTGTTGTGGCCTCTCCTGTTGCGGAGCACAGGCTCTGGAAGCACAGGCTCAGCAGCCATGGCTCACAGGCCCAGCCGCTCCACGGCATGTGGGATCTTTCCGGACCGGGACACGAACCCGTGTCCCCTGCATCGGCAGGCAGACTCGCAACCACTGCGCCACCAGGGAAGCCCTGTTTCTCTTTTTAAATAAGTTTATTTGTATCATTTTTTTAGACTCCACATATAAGTGATATCATGTGATATTTGTCTTTCTCTGTCTGACTTACTTTTAGTATGATAATCTCTAGGTCCATCCATGTTGCTGCAAATGATATTATTTCATTCTTTTTCATGGCTGAATAATATTCCATTTGTGTGTGTGTGTGTGTGTGTGTGTGTGTGTGTGTTTGTGTGTACCACATCTTCTTTACCCATTCCTCTGTCGATGGACACTTAGGTTGCTTCCATGTCTTGGCTATTGTAAATAGTGCAGCTGTGAACATTGGAGTACATGTATCTTTTCGAGTTAGAGTTTTTTTCTTTTCCAGATATACGCCCAGGTGTGGGATTGCTGGATCATATGGTTACTCTACTTTTAGTTGTTTTTTTGTTTTGTTTTTTTTTTTGTTGTTGTTGTTTTTTGTGGTATGCAGGCCTCCCTCTGTTGCAGCCTCTCCCGTTGCGGAGCACAGGCTCCGGACGCGCAGGCTCAGTGGCCATGGCTCACAGGCCCAGCCGCTCCGCGGCATGTGGGATCCTCCCAGACCAGGGCGCGAACCCGGTTCCCCCGCTCCTGTTGCGGAGCACAGGCTCCGGACGCACAGGCTCAGCGGCCGTGGCTCACGGTCCCAGCCGCTCCGCGGCGCAGCATGTGGGATCTTCCCAGACCGGGGCACGAACCGGCGTCCCCTGCATTGGCAGGCGGATTCTCAAACACTGCGCCACCAGGGAAGCCCTATTTGTAGACTTTTTGTTGATGCCCATTCTGACTGGTGTGAGGTGATACCTCATTGTAGTTTTTATTTGCATTTCTCTAATAATTAGTGATGTTGAGCATCTTTTCATGTGCCTGTTGGCCATCTGTATGTCTTCTTTGGAGAAATGTCTATTTAGCTCTTCTGCACATTTTTTGATTGGGTTGCTTGTTTTTTTGATATTGAGCTGTATGAGTTGTTTGTATATTTTGGAAATTAAGCCTTTGTTGGTCACATTATTTGCCAATATTTTCTCCCAATCCATTTTGTTGATGGTTTCCTTTGCTGTGCAAAAGCTTATAAATTTGATTAGGTCCCATTTGTTTATTTTTGCTTTTATTTCTTTTGCCTTGGGAGACTGACCTAAGAATTTATGTCAGAGAATGTTTGGCCTACGTTCTCCTCTAGGAGTTTTATTGTGTTATGTCTTAAATTTAAGTCTTTAAGCCATTTTGAGTTTATTTTGTGTATGGTGTGAGAGAGTATTCTAATTTCATTGATTTACATGAGGCTGTCCAGCTTTCCCAACACCACTTGCTGAAGAGACTGTCTTTTTTCCATTGTATATTCTTGCCCCTTTTTCAAAGATTAATTGACTGTAGGTGGTGGGTTTATTTCTGGGCTCTCTATTCTGTTCCATTAATCCATATGTCTGTTTTTGTGTCAATATCATGCTGTTTTGATTACTGTAGCTTTGTAGTATTGCCTGAAGTCTGAGAGGGTTATGCCTCTGGCTTTGTTTTTTTTCCTCAGGATTGCTTTGGCAATTCTGAGTCTTTTATGGTTCCATATAAATTTTAGGATTATTTGTTCTAGTTCTGTGAAAAATGTCATGGGTAATTTGATAAGGGTCACATTAAATCTGTAGATTGCTCTAGGTAATATCACCATTTTCACAATATTAATTCTTCCAATCTAAGAGTATGGAATATCTTCCCATTTCTTTGAATCGTCTTCAGTTTCCTTTATCAGTGTTCTATAGTTCTCAGGTTATAAATCTTTCACCTCCTTGGTCAAGTTTATTCCTAGGTATTTTGTTTTGATACAATTTTAAAAGGGATTTTTTTTACTTTGTTTTTCTGATATTTCATTGTTAATGTAAAGAAATGAAACAGAGTTCTGTATATTATTGAGAGTTCCTCTACTTTGTATACGAGCAGTTGTAGGAGACAGCATGGAGAGTGGCTATGAGTAAATGCACAGAATGTATTATTTAATCACAATGGTACTAAATCCCATTGCACAGTCTAGGACATATTTAAATGGTTTGCCTCCGCCGTACATGTTCCTATAGCATTCCCTTCCCCCTAAAGGTCCCAAAGCCTCCAGACCTTTGTCCTGGGATCCCAGGTTCTGAAGGTGGCACAAGGATCTTGTTCTGAATATGTAGCTGCATGAGGATGGGAAGCTCTAATTACTGATTTATTTTAAAATCAAAGTAGAATTAAATAAAATATAAATTACACCTTGAAACACATTTATCCTTCTTTTGTATTTTGTATTTCCAAGTCAAGTCATATATGCAACCCTTGTGTGCACAAGTGTTTTGCACAGAAAAGTTCTGTTCTTTGGCCACAACCCAATGCCAGTCAGACATCTTACAAATCCATCCTATTGATCAAAGGGTAATTCTCTGTGTGGCTTATTGCACAAATAACTCTCAGACTAGAAAAATAGCTTGGCCTGTGTGTCCTGATGCTGAGAGTCTATGAGTTTCTTTTTCATCTACGAAGGACTGAACTTCATCAAATAATGATTTCTTTAAAAGTAAACCTAGCATATTTTATTCTGAGCTAGCCATATTTGTATTTTTCAGAACTTGGGGTTGTGAGCCAGTCAACCATAACATCAAATGCTTACTTGAGGGCTCCAGCACAATTTTAGTTGAATTTAAAGCTGCAATTCTTAATTTGAAAATGAAGACAATTTTGTGCAATTTATTTTAAATTAAGTATTGTGGAGTTTAAAATAATTCCTGAAGGAGTCATTGTACCCAGGAGTGTTCCAGTTTTTGTGGCTGCAGGTCCTAGATACTCATTCTCCATTCTGCATAACATTCCTGTAGACTCACTATTTAGACTCCAGAGAGCTGCCATTGACCTGGACGGGGTACACATCTTATGAATACAGAAGAAAGGGCACTTGGGGAAGTAACTAACCCAAAGGGCACCCTCAGGTACAGGGAGGTTCCCACTTTCTCTCATCAAACTTATGCCCTGCTGGTGTGCAGTATGGGTCCCACAACTTTCTGAAGCTTCCTGGAATGAAGAGGTAATAGGAATATCTTTGGGGTGGGGAGTGTGGGCAGAAGTTCAAATGGGCTTCCTTGTACTCTTCTCCCTGCTTTTATCTGCCCTTGTGGTGGATACCTGAGCAACAGTGCTCTGGCAACTTGGGAGAACCTAGGTTTTCTTTGCTCTCCTAGAAGCTCCATTTTTAAAATATAACATCCTGCAGTCATCAAGTTTAAGATCATAGCCTTTATAATCCAATCTGTCTCAGCCAGTTTAAAAAATGAAAGCAGGGCCAGGAATCAGATTTGTTTACTTCAATCCATACAGTGTGATCTAATTTGGTCCAGTGAAAGAAAGAAGCTTGAAGGGAGAATCAGAAGTAGGATTCTTGTTCTAGCTTTGTTACCAATTAGCTGTGACCTTGAGCAAATCAACTTAATTTCTGTGTGACTCAGTTTCTTCATTTTCAAATGGGAGTGAAGAAATCTACTTTGATTCAGTTTGTTGTGATAATCAGATGAGATTACATATATGAAAATTCCCTAAAATTTTTTCAAAAGCAATAAAAAATGACAGGTTTAAAAATACTATCAATTTGTGTATAAAGTGGCTTAAAATGTTATAAGTAAATATAAATAAAGTAAACAAAATAAAATAAATAAAGTAAATAGGAGGTTGAAATAATCCAAACTAGAAATTTATAGGAAAATATTAGGCATCATTTTTATTGTTCTATCAAATTTTATAGGGAAAGAAAACCTGTATAATAGCAAGGTCTACTTGTTATTCAAGCTCTCAGGAAAAAAAAATACAAGATCTATAAATAAGCATTGATCTGAGGTAAAGGCCTAAGAAAACTGTTGAGTTTTCAACAAATAAGCAAAAGGCTCAATCCTGATAGTGAGGTTTCTTGTCTGACCTGAGCTGAGGTAACTTGAGTCTTGGGTCAGAAGATCTGGGCTTGAGGACAGCTCTGCCACTTACTGTGGTAGCTTGCATGCCATCCATGACCGGGTCATAAAAGCCTGGAATGGTCTGGTACCTACTCACACCTACTACCATGTAAAACATTAATGCGTGTCACCCAACCCAATGTCTGGGAACTGGGTTTTGAAATTCTTGCTGTTCCAGCACTGGAGCAACTTCCCCTTAGCCATGCTCAAACTGTGGAACCAAGGAGTTTTCAATTTATGTCCAGTCATGGGCTTTCTAAGGACTGACCTAGTCATGGCCTCTTTTTTTTTTTTTAAATAAATTTATTTATTTATTTATTTATTTATGGCTGCGTTGGGTCTTCGTTGCTGTGCACGGGTTCTCATTGCGGTGGCTTCTGTTGTTGCGGAGCACGGGCTCTAGGTGCGCGGGCTTCAGTTGCTGTGGTTCTAAGGCTCTAGGGCACAGGCTCAGTAGTTGTGGCTCACGGGCTTAGTTGCTCCGCGGCATGTGGGATCTTCCCGGACCAGGGATCGAACCCGTGTCTCCTGCATTGGCAGGCGGAGTCTTAACCACTGCGCCACCTGGGAAGCCCGGCCTCTTTCAAATAGAAAAAGTGCAACATCCCCAGATTGGCTAGATATCTGCTTAGAGCAAAGAACTCTAGCCATGTCTATGATGCCCAGTGGAAGCCAGGTAGCAGGGAGGGAAAAGGTGCTGCTGAGAGGAAAATCATCAGGAATGAATTCAGGAGTCTGGAAGAGAGTCATGAAGCAGGAAGTGCTGTGCAGCTGTACTCAGAGCTCCCCATCCTAGCTCCCTTTGGATGGTCCAGGGGTCCCAGAAGGAGAGCAGGACTGAGAGGGATGTGTCTAGGAGCATCAGTTTCTGTTGCTAAGTGACCTCCTCTGAGGGAGCCAGGAAGAGTAAGGTGCTTTCCTGCAATGTGGAGAGGAAGGTAAGCAGTGGAGACCCACAGGCAGATATTGTGAGGAAATAGTAATGGGAGCAATGGAGAAGGGTCCTGGAGAGCTTCTGCCCTGGTACCAACACCTGAAACTCCAGGGCCAGAAAGGGAGCAAGCAGGAGCTGAAGCAAGGGACCACTGAGAGGAGGTTGACACTCTGATTATGCATCAGCTATCCAGCCCTCCTTCTGGAAAACCCAACAGAGAGTTATAAGGAATGGAAAGCGCCGAAGTCCTGCCAGTCTGGCAGGTGGGGGGCGCCTGCTTTAGTTGACCTGGATTAAAGCAATTAGAGTGCCTTTTACCTAAAACCTTCAAACTGGGTGGAGAGACTCTTAGGTTACAGCATGGCTGGGCTGGGTCTGCACAGAACAATTCTGTTGCCCATTTTAAATCAGATCAAGCAACAATCCCCCTAAAACACACACACACACACACACACACACACACACACACACACACACACACACACACACACAGAGCATTACCACTTATTTAACCAGATTGACCTCCGGTTTTCATATGGGGGCAGGTTTAGTATCTCATTGATGAGGTGCACCCTATTCCTCCAGGTCCCTTGAGAAAAACTGAAGGTGTGTAAAAAGCCTGTAGTAGCTTCTTTGGTTAGAGATCCTCTCATTTTTTTCCCAGTGGGTCTAGGAATCACTAAAAGTGGAATCAAAGCTTAATTATCAAGAAGGAGGAGGGAAGGGGAGAAGAAGGAGGAGGAGAAGAAGAGAAAAAAGAGGAGGAAGAGAGGAGGAAGGGGAGGAGAAAGGGAGGAGGAGAAGCTTACTTGGGTTTGACCTCTGCCTTGTGGGTCTGTTTCTCTGTGTAGAGGCCCACTCATAAAAAGTACCTGCTTTAGCCCCACCTCTGTTATACTGACATCTTTGTAATTTGAAGGTTCCTTTGGGATATAGTCCAAGAAATAGAATAATTGAATTAAAGAATAGGTGCATTTTTAGGCTTCCTCTACATATTGTCAAATTGGCTTCAGGCAAGTTTATGTCATTTTACATAATCACCAAAGGTTAATGAGGGGCCCTCATTTTCCAGTGCTCCTTAAAATCTTAGCCAGCTTATTAGGTGGAAAAGGGCCTCTGTTTGTTGCTGGAATTTTCATTTCTTAAATTACAAGCAATTCGATCATTTCAACAAGATTTTAATAGAGTCGCTGTATTCTGTCCTCTGTTCCATTAAAAAGCACTTTGGAGGTTAATCAGGAAATGTCTGACCTATTCCTTGTCCTCATATATTAGGGAAGCTAAATATATGCTCAACATCCTTGAAACAGGAAACAATAGAAGACCTGTAAAAATGTGTGGATCTGGGGGGACAAGGACAGGTCCATGGTCCATGTAAACACTGGTAGGTAGGAAGACTTCATGGAGGAGGTGTGATTGGTACTGGGTCCACAAGATGGATAAGATTTGAGTAGGTGGAGATGATGTGACAGAACATTGCAAGTAGGAGTTCAGGCAGGAGCAGAGAGCAAAGACTTGAGTTCGAAATGGGCAAGCCATGTGTGTTAGTTTGATTTCTCCCGGAAGTAGACACCAAAATAGAATTGAATGAGCAAGGATCTGATTAGAGGAAATGCCTGTGAGAAAACATTGGAAGGAGCTGAGAGAACCATCAGACTATGATGCATGTCCGACGCTGAGTGAAGTAGAGAGGGAAGAAAGGTTGAGTGGAAGCATCCTAGACTTCTTGCAGTGTAATACAGGTTTGAGAAAGGCTGTCGGGAAGTCGTTGAGCCAAAGTTGGCCATCAGAGGAGTCCCATGCCTCCCAGGAATAGGCTGCCCCAATATCTCTGAGGCATGGCCTTGGTGCAAATGTGATGGTGAATTTCTTAGCACATCAGTTTGGATCCTTGGTTAATTAACTCCCTGTCATTGTTGGTCTCTGAGGTACATCCTTAGGGCTGCCGCAACACAATGGGGAGAGAATGAGATGACGGGCCTGACAGGGCAGGGTACATTCACTCAGAGGTGGGAGAGGGTTCCTACCTTCACCTTCTGAGAAATCTCTTGGTTTCTATGACTGGATAGAGAACATGGTGGTGATGGAGGCTTTGCTAGTGCAACTTCACCCCTCATGCACCCCAGGGGCTGGGGTGTGGACAGTCAGGTCAATAAAGGCTGTGTTAGGTGTGAAGAATGGGCTTGTGGCCTCCATTCCTCCTTCCAGTGTGCTTTCCTAGAGAGCTGAGTCTGGAAAGCTCCACTCCATTTTCTAGGTTCCGTTGTAGCTGTCATTCTACATGCAAATTATGTTCTGCCTGTTATTTGCACTGTTGGGAGATGTGCAAGACAGGCCATCCTTCTACTGTTTTTAGATGTTTTCTGCTGATAATTGAGGTCGTGAAGACTTCGAGTTTTTATGCAGGGGCATCCCCAAGTGTTCCGTCTCCAGCTTCAAGAGTTGGACAAGCTTTAAGAGCTGTGGGTGTGGCAACTTCCTTGTCTCTGAACTACAGCTACAGTGGTGTGTTCTGGATAGTTCCACTAGTGGCCTCCTGATTCCCCACCTTGCTGGCACTGGCAGAGGAGGCAATCCTTGGTGGGCTGGTTCATTTTGGGAATGAACTAGCTGTTGTTTTGGAAATCATCTCAGGAGGCCCGGGCTGATACCTGCTTTTCCGGCCTTTGCAATGATTTTTGTTTGGTTTCGTAATAGAATTTATTTTTTAGAGCAGTTTTGGGTTCACAGCAAAATTTAATGGCAAGCACAGACAGTTCCCATATATCCCCTTTCCCCTCCCCACCCTCCCCACAGCCTTCCCTGCTATCAACATCCTAGCACCAGAGTGGTACATTTGTTACAGTCGATAATCCTATCATTGTATATATAACACATCACTGTCACCCAGAGCCTATAGTTTACATTAGGGTTCACTCTTGGTGTTGTACATTCTGTGGATTTTGAAAAATGTATTACGGCATTTTCCACCATGATAATATCCTACAGAGTGGTTTAACTGCCCTAAAAATTCTTTGCGCTCCACTTATTCATCTTTCCCTCCCCCTAACCCCTGGCAATCACTGATCTTTCTACTGTCTCCATAGTTTTGCCTTTTCCAGAGTGTAGTTGAAACCATACAGTGTGTACTCTTTTTAGATTGGCTTCTTTCACTTAGTAGTAATGCATTTAAGTTTCCTTCCTGTTTTTTCACAGCTTGATAGCCATTACTTTTTAGTGCTGAATAACAGTCCATTGTATGAACGTACCACAGTTTATTTATTCGTTTACCTACTGAAGGACATGTCAGTTGTTTCCAATGATTTTTTTTTAAGCACCCAATTCCCTGCATTAAATACCTTCTTGCTGAAAATACCTAGAGTAGTTTTTATTTCCTGCACTTTACCCTGATATACAAGAGAAGGTGTCAATTAAGATAGATCTGTTCGTGTGGAGTAGAATTCACAACAGAATGGGCCCCAGCTCAGAAATAGGTTTACCTGACCATTGATTTTTCTAATTTATATCTTCATCATGTTAGTTAAACTCCTCAGACACCTCCACCTTGTTCTGTTCCCTATGGGAGTGAAGAGATTACTGTCACTGACTAAGCTCAACAAAGAATTCAAGGTCTAAGGTTTAGGTTCACTAACAGAACCAACATTACTGGGCTCCCCCTGACTCTGTGTCTTTGCTCCTATAGATAGTTCTCACAGTTCTAAGAGTATACTGAGTTTTTTCTCATCTCAGGGTCTTTCCACTTGTTTTAGGGATGCCCTTCCTCCAGTTCACCATATGTCTGGACCTTTCGCATCCTTCAGGTTTTAGTTCAAATGTTACCCCTTTATATAATGTAAACCCTCACTATTGTTTTCCAGGACGTCTCCCTTTTTTTCAGAGAGATATGCTTAATTCAGCCCATAAAGATCTCAAGCTTTACTTCTGATCAAGGAAAAGCTCTGCCTATATCCCACCAGTTAAACATGAGGGGCAATATAGAAGGAGAGTTTTTCCATTTTCTGTTGCTGTGTAACCAACCATCTCAAAAATTGGTGGCTTAAGACAACAATTTGTTATCAACTCTCACATTTCTATTTCCAAGATTTTGGATCATCTTTACTATCATTATTCTGAATTCTTTTTCAGGTAGACTGCCTATTTCCTCTTCATTTGTTAGGTCTGGTGGGTTTTTACCTTGCTCCTTCATCTGCTGTGTGTTTCTCTGTCTTCTCATTTTGCTTATCTTACTGTGTTTGGGGTCACCTTTTTGCAGGATGCAGGTTCGTAGTTCCCATTGTTTTTGATGTCTGTCCCCACTGGCTAAGGTTGGTTCAGTGTGTTATGTAGCCTTCCTGGTGGAGGGGACTAGTGCCTGTGTTCTGGTGGATGAGGCTGGATCTTGTCTTTCTGGTGGGCAGGTCCACGTCTCGTGGTGTGTTTTGGGGTGTCTGTGGCCTTATTACAACTTTAGGGAGCCTCTCTACTAATGGATGGAGCTGTGTTCCTGTCTTGCTAGTTGTTTGGCATAGGGTGTCCAGCACTGTAGCTTGCTGGT
>NC_041221.1:78817189-78818512 GCF_002837175.3 Physeter macrocephalus | reverse complement strand
GAAAGAAAGAAAGAAAGAAAGAAAGAAAGAAAGAAAGAAAGAAAGAAAGAAAGAAAGAAAGAAAGAAAGAAAGAAAGAAAGGAAGGAAGATAAAATAAAAGAAATTTATTAAAATAAAAAATAATTATTAAGAAAAATAATTTTTTTAAGTAAAAAAAAAAAAAAAACGGACGGACAGAACCCTAGGACAAATGGTGAAAGCAAAGCTATACAGACAAAATCTCACACAGAAGCATACACAACACCCTCACAAAAAGAGAAAAAGGGGAAAAAATAATCTATCTTGCTCCCAAAGTCCCCCTCCTCAACTTGGGATGATTCGTTGTCTATTCAGGTATTCCTCAGATGCAGGATACATCATGTTGATTGTGGAGATTTAATCCGCTGCTCCTGAGGCTGCTGGGAGGGATTTCCCTTTCTCTTCTTTGTTCGCACAGCTCCTGGGCTCAGCTTTGGATTTGGCCCCGCCTCTGCGTGTAGGTCGCCTGAGGGCGTCTGTTCTTCACTCAGACAGGACGGGGTTAAAGGAGCCGCTGATTCGGGGGCTCTGGCTCACTCAGGCCGGGCGGAGGGAGGGGTACGGATGCGGGGCGAGCCTGCGGCGGCAGAGGCCGCCGTGACGTTGCACCAGCCTGAGGCGCACTGTGTGTTCTCCCGGGGAAGTTGTCCCTGGATCACGGGACCCTGGCGGTGGCGGGCTGCACAGGCTCCCGGGAGGGGAGGTGTGGACAGCGACCTGTGCTCGCACACAGGCTTCTTGGTGGCGGCAGCAGCAGCCTTAGCGTCTCATGCGCGTCTCTGGGGTCCGAGCTGATAGCTGCGACTCGCGCCCGTCTCTGGAGCTCCTTTAAGCGGCGCGCTTAATCCCCTCTCCTCGCGCACCAGCAAACAAAGAAGCAAGAAAAAGTCTCTTGCCTCTTCGTCAGGTCCAGACTATTTCCCGGACTCCCTCCCGGCTAGCCGTGGCGCACTAGCCCCCTTCAGGCTGTGTTCACGCCGCCAACCCCAGTCCTCTCCCGCTTCCGACTGAAGCCCGAGCCTCAGCTCCCAGCCCCCGCCCTTCCCGGCGTGAGCAGACAAGCCTCTCGGGCTGGTGAGTGCTGGGCGGCACCGATCCTCTGTGCAGGAATCTCTCTGCTTTGCCCTCCGCACCCCTGTTGCTGTGCTCTCCTCCGCGGCTCCGAAGCTTCCCCCCTCCGCCACCCGCAGTCTCCGCCCGCGAAGGGGCTTCTAGTGTGTGGAAACCTTCCCCCCTCCCCGGCCCCCCCCCCCTGGTGCGGGCCCCGTCCCTATTCTTTTTTTTTTTTTTTTTTTTTGTGGTAC
>NC_041221.1:78771850-78817086 GCF_002837175.3 Physeter macrocephalus | reverse complement strand
CTCCCGGACCGGGGCACGAACCCGTGTTCCCTGCATCGGCAGGCGGACTCCCAACCACTGCGCCACCAGGGAAGCCCCCGTCCCTATTCTTTTGCCTCTGTTTTTTCTTTTGCCCTACCCAGGTACGTGGGGAGTTTCTTGCCTTTGGGGAGGTCTGAGGTCTTCTGCCAGCGTTCAGTAGGTGCTCTTTAGGAGTTGTTCCACATGTAGATGTATTTCTGATGTATCTGGGGGGAGGAAGGTGATCTCTGCGTCTTACTCTTCCTCCATCTTCCTCAACTCCTCACATTTCTATAAGTTAACTGATTTCAACTGGATGGTTCTTATGTTGGTCTTTCTTGCAGGTTTCTAAGTAGTTGCTGTCAGACAGTGGCTAGTCCTAGCACATCTAAAATGACTTCACTTACATCTCTGGTGCTTTGGCAGGGATGATTAGAAGGCTGGATCCAGTTGGACGCTGGGATGACTAGGCTTCTTCTCTCTTTCATGTAGTCTCAGGGCCTCTCCCTGTCCCTTCTCCACACTGTATCTCCATGTGGTTTCTCCAGCAGAGTAGCTAAACTTCTTACATGGTGGCCTACGGCTCCCAACAGCACAAAAGCAGAAGCTGCCAGGCCCTAACACATACTACTAGGTCTGATACAACATCACTTCTGCCACATCTTTTGATTAAAGCAAGTTACAGAGCCAGCCCAGATTCCACATAGAAGGGGACTATACAAGAATGTGAATACCAGGAGGCCTGGTGCACTGGGGTTCATCTTTACTTACTAGCTACCACAGTACTTAAACATTGTCAGTCAATGGACTTCTCCAACATTTATTAAGCTGGCTGATGAGTAATAATAATGAGCATTCGTGATGATGATGGTGATGATGATAAATGAGAATTCTATCTGCTATTTAAAACTATTTTTCTCCTTTGGAATTGAGACAGTTCATAGGAAACCACAGGAAAATTCTCCAAGAACTGGGGGCCGAATGACCTAAGAATCAAAAAAGTTAAAATCTACGCATGATGGATGATGTTAGCCATCTGGAAAAGTCTTTAGGGCTAAACTCTAAATCATTCAAAAGAAGAAAAGTAACCACCAAATTTCATAAATAAGAGGGTACTGATAACCAGAAAGAGAGAGTTTTAATGGAGAGTTGGGTTGGAAATCAGAATACAGAGGGTTAAGGAGTGAGTGGGATGTGGCAAAATGGGCAGAACAAGAGTAACAACTTTTTCAAGCAATGTAGCCAGGGGCTCGGAGGCATTACTGGTGAGAAAGGAAATGGGTACAATCTTTTTGGATGGTACAGGCAGCAGACAATAAAAGTCTTGAATGTGTTAATATCTTTTGACCCAGTTATTCAACTTCTAAGAAATTAGCTTAATGAAATCATGAGATGTGCAAGGATTTATATACCAGGAAATTCACTTAACAAATATTTTTGTTTTATTGTGACATATACCTTATATACAGAAACATGCACAGAACATTGGAGTTTACTTTAAAGAATAGTAATAAAGTAAGTACCTGTGTAGCCGCCATCCAGGATAACAAGTAAAACATTTCTCCCCCTGTGCCTTTTCCCAAAGGGAAAAGGCCCATGGGTAACAATCGTCCTAACCTTTGAACAATCACTTCTTTGCTTTTCCTTTATAGTTTTACCGCCTTTGAATATATCTCTACATGATATAATGTTTAGTTTTGTCTGTTTTCAAATTTAATATAAATGCAGTCATGCTGTTTTTTGTTTGTTTGTTTGTGGTACGCGGGCCTCTCACTGTTGTGGCCTCTCCCGTTGCGGAGCACAGGCTCCGGACGCGCAGGCTCAGCGGCCATGGCTCACGGGCCCAGCCGCTCCGCGGCATGTGGGATCTTCCTGGACCAGGACACGAACCCGTGTCCCCTGCATCAGCAGGCGGACTCTCAACCACTGCGCCACCAGGGAAGCCCAATCATGCTGTTTGTGTTCTTCTATAATTTGCTTTTGTTCTCCATTACATCTTTAAGATTCTTCATTGTTGATGGGTGTGGTTTCAGTTCATTCATTTCTCCTGCTGTATAATATTATCTACTCTATCTTGATAGGTATTTGATTATCTATTTTATTTTTGTTATCATGAGCAAGGCTGCTAAAAACACGTATTCACATTTTCTTCCGCACGTGTACAAGAACTTCTCGAGTAGAATCGAAGAAAGAGAACCACTAGATTAGCATATGTTCAGCTTTCCTAAAAATGCTAAAGTCTTTTTACTAATTTACATTTTGATGTATGAGAGTTTGAGTTGCACCATATCCTCCTCAGCACTTGAAATTGTCAGACATTTTCGCTTTTGCCACCCTCAGGTAAAGAATGGTATCTGTCAAGCAGAACACTGTGCACCAGTCACCAGTACCTGGGGTGGAGGTGGGGGGACTCCAACTACATGGAGGATAGCCGAGGTCATGACAATGCCAGCTACCAGGAATAGAAATCCAAATACTTTTGCCCATTGTATCTTAGTTCTGGGGTCACCAAGGAAAACACAACACAAGTCAAGCACTGTATGGAATGCTTTTACTCACATAGAGAAAAAAGAGTAAAATCAGCTCTAATAATGTGTGTTTGTTCCCCATGACTAGAGTCCCCCTAGCAGCCAATGCAGGGCAATTGGCCTGCATGCCAGTTGGCCCTCTTGTGCCACAGCAGGAGGACCCTGACCCCCGTGGAGTATGAAATACTGAAAACTAGGGGCGTGAGGTCATTGACACATGCTCAAGCAGAACAAAGGAGTACACATTGAGCCTGAAACAGGGAAAGATAATCCCTCAAAAGGAGTTAAGCCCAGCGCAGGCTGTGTGGGCTCTTTATCTCTTGGTAAGGAAGTGTTCCGTGCCCAAGGCCCATTCTTATGTGGGATTGAAAGACCATACACATGAGACAGGCTTTCCCAATGGTATCTTATTGTATTCATTATAATTACAGTTTTATTGAGATACAATTCACATTTCATATAATTCACTCATTTAAAGTGTACAACTCAATGGTATGTAGTATATTCACAGAGCTGTGCAATCATTACCACTACCTAATTTTAAGAGCATGTTTATTACCCTAAAGAGTAACCTTATATCCATCAGTAGTTACCTCCCCATTACCTCTCACCCCTGACTAATCTACTTCCTGTCTCTATAGATTTTCTATTCTGGACATTTCATACAGATAGAATTATGTAATATGTGATCTTTTGTGACCGGCTTCTTTCACTTAGCATACCGTTTCCAAGTTTCATCAATGTTGTAACACGTATCAGTACTTCATTCTTCATTTCTTTTTATTTTATGAATAATAAACCATTATATGGATATACTAAATTTTACATGTTTTATGATGAATGCTTATCCATTCATCAGTTGATGAACATTTGGGCTGTTTACTTTCTTATTGTGGAATACAAGATCTTAGAACACTTTAATTCCATTTATTCCTCTCATGATTTCCATGAAACTGTTGTCATATATTTTAACTTTAAATTATTGTCATTTACTCAATTTTTAAATGTAAGCAATTTAAAATAATTGCATAGAAATCATAAGGGGGATAAATGGAGTTAAAGTGTTCTAAGATCTTTAATTTTACAGTAGGAAATTAAATATATTAATTACAAAGATTGGTACATGTGTTGTGGTTTTATAGTTAATTTTTAAAATTTACCCACATAACTACCACTTTCTTATTCTTCATTTGTTTTCCTTTCAGACCTTCTATTTGAGCTTACATTCTTTCCAGTATAAATATGTGTGTGTGTGTGTGTGTGTGTGTGTGTGTAAATATCAATGTGCCAAGAAAATAAAACACTATCAATTTAAAATTCTTTACCCAGTGAAAATATCTTTCAAGAATGAGGGCAAAACAAAGGTGTTTTCAGATTAAAAACATTGAGAGAGTTTGCTAGCAGCAGACCCACACTAAAGGAAATGCTAGTGAATATAGTTTGGCGTATTGAGGATATCATTCCACTGGCTTCTTCCATCCACTGTGGCCTTAGGGAGCATAGATCTTTATCCATTGCTTTTTTCAAAGTAAACTACCTTTTATCTCTGGCTACTTTTAAGATTTTTGTTTGTTTGTTTGCATTTGCTCTTCTGAGTTCTGCCTTCATGTAGTATTTGGCCTGGATATTTTTTATTTCCCTGCTCCTTGATGCTTTTGAATATGGTCAATTTTTTTTCAGTGGGAGTATCTATCTGGGAATTTAGCCTGGCATGATATGAGAAATAAAACATCATGTGTAATAACACAAAATTAGAAACAATCTTACTGCCCAATAATAGCTGCTGGTTAAATAAAAGGATACATCCTTTCAATGGAATAGTATATAGCCATTTAACTCATCTTTTTAAAGGGAAACATATGTCAGAAGAGCAGAATGTCTTACTATAATCAAAGCAGGATAAAAAGTAGGGGTGGAACTTACATGTTTTGAGAGCTTCCTGTGTTTTAGACACAGTCCTATGAGTATTTACATGGACTACTGCTTTTAATATATACAACAGCCCCATGACACAGAGATTATTCTTCCTCACCTAAAGAAAATACTCAGAAAGATTTAATAACTTTCCTAAGACCATCTACCAATGACAAATAAAATTATAACTGACTCTGTATGTTAACTGTCTGAAGAAAAGATACTAGTTGAAGGCCAGGAGCCAGGGAAAGATGAAAGAGTCAGCTTTTGCGGGGCTCTGTCTACCTCTATACAAGTGATGAGGACACTAACTGGCTGATGTGATATCTGGTCAATTTGCCCAGCACATCTCTGTAATGACGTCAGCCAACTCTAGAGCCATGGAGCACATTCAGCTAACTCTCCCACTCTCACTCCATGACCATCAGTTACCCTCTGACATCATATTTCTGCAGATGAAAGGATTTGTGTACCAGTTTAACCATCTAGGCAGTGGTATTTCTCACTCTAAATTAATACCTTAGCCTTTGAGTTTAGTCATCTGTCTCCTGTAAGTCAGATCATGTGACCCCATCTCTTTGAGCTCCATCAGTTCTTTGTGCTCCGACAAAGTTGAGTTTCTGGACCTGCAAAGCTGAGGACCAAATCCTGGGCGAAGGGAACACTTCCAAGGCGATTCCCTCAGCAGCAGCCAGCCAATCTATCTGATATCTTCACCTTGCTTAATTTCACTGCAATTTGAATAAGTTGTTGAAATGTTCTCTTATTGATTAAGTTTTTATCTCTCACATCCAAACCCACCCTTTTATACTTTGCAACATGATGCTGAGTCTAGAAGTCTGGAAACTACATTTCTTCTTTGTCAGGGAGCCTGTAATGCTAGAGGAGGAAGAAGGGACTTGCACATTCCTGTACTTCCTGAATGTTCCCTGTTTCTGTGAGCATCACATCACACTAGCATCACCTTTTTTTTTTTTTTTTTATCCCAACAGCCTCAGTTCCTTCCTATAGCAGCAGCTCAATTCAGTTTTGAGTTGTTCTCAACATTGCAGAACCAAATTCATCCTGCCTTCTCAGAGATACCTGCGTAAGCTGACTGAGATCCTCTTTTCCAAGGTCAGCTTCCTCCTCTGAGCTCCTAAGTTTTAATAATTCCAACTCCCTTACTTCGTTCCCCAGTTCTAGGGCTGGTAAATGCTTGTCACAGCTGCTACCTCTGTGACACCTCATTTTGCCTTTTTCTTTACTTAGCTTAGATAACAATTATATTGCCTCTGTTCTAGTAACTGGTATGGTTTCTGTCTATTGACTGTTTCTTGAATGATACAGATGTATATGAGCTGCAATTTTTCTGCTCTTTCTTTTATTGAAATTGGCAAGAAGATATTTACTCATGTCTCAGAATTTATATATATGATTTGCAAAAAAACCAAAACCAAGATGAGTTCACATCAAATAACCTGTCAAAATAGGAAGAAAACGAGAGGAAATAAATGAACAATAGAGTGGTACATTTTGTAGGTATTTGATTTTTCCCCCTTTATAACTGAGCAGTTGTTCACAGTGCTTCTATGTCTTTCTCTTAGTTCTGGAAACCAATAAATCCCAAAATAACACCATTACAGTAAAACAAACTGCATAGCTCAAAGATGGATTTACTGGAATGATGTCAGATGATTGTTTCCATAGTACTGAGTGCTTACTCTGGGGCTTTCTTAGAGCTGAGGTGTCAAAAGCTTGTTATTTTGGCTTGAGAAAAAGCTTGAAAGGATATTCTAGGGGAAGAGTGCATGGCTTAACAATTGCTTTCTTCTGGGAGGGTTCTGGGGCTGCCGGAGGGCAAAGGAAAAACAACTCAAGGACAAGTTTTGAACAATCTGTAGCCAAAGTTGTCTCCAAGAGAAGAAACAGTTTAGCTGGTATGTCAAAGAAATAAGCAGTACTAAGGCTTAAACCAAAATTCGAATTTAAAAACCCTGGCTTTGTGTAATTATTCAGGCTTGGATTGCTGAATATTGCTGAGAAATGTAGCTGCTTTGGATCTGTTTAATATATCCCAGTTTGAAAAGGAAAGCTTCTTAAGCAGAATTACCTTACCATCTGATCACTAGCTTATGGCATAAATTCCCTTAATCTTCCCTGAAATCTGGAACCTCCCTCTGTCACAGGTCTAGGTAACA
Organism: Physeter macrocephalus; assembly: GCF_002837175.3. Taxonomy (NCBI): domain Eukaryota; kingdom Metazoa; phylum Chordata; class Mammalia; order Artiodactyla; family Physeteridae; genus Physeter; species Physeter macrocephalus. The sequence goes on along the minus strand of NC_041221.1, from coordinate 78,810,464 downwards.
CAGATGTAGCTCAGTGCAGGGTTTATTGAAATAACTGTCTTTGTGCTTCTGCACTGAGCCAACTATCACCTATTTCAGAGAAATTGCTCCCTGCACCTCCTTTCTCTAGAAAGTATTTCATTATTAATAATATATGAGAGGCTTCCCTGGTGGCGCAGTGGTTGAGAGTCCACCTGCCGATGCAGGGGACACGGGTTCGTGCCCCGGTCCGGGAAGATCCCACATGCCGCGGAGCAGCTGGACCCGTGAGCCATGGCCACTGAGCCTGCACTTCCGGAGCCTGTGCTCCGCAACGGGAGAGGACACAACAGTGAGAGGCCCGCATACCACAAAAAATAAATAAATAAATAAATAATAATAATATATGAAAGCAGCCAAATAGTTGTAAGCGTTTTTCAAAAATTAATTAATTAATTTTTATTTTTGGCTGTGTTGGGTCTTTGTTGCTACGTGTGGGCTTTCTCTAGTTGTGGCACGCAGTCTTCTCATTGCGGCAGCTTCTCTTGTTGTGGAACATGGGCTCTAGGCGTGCGGGATTCAGTAGTTGTGGCACGTAGGCTCAGTAGTTGTGGTGCATGGGGTTAGTTGCTCCGCGGCCTGTGGGATCTTCCCGGACCAGGGATCGAACCTGTGTCTCCTGAATTGGCAGGCAGATTCTTAACCACTGCACCACCAGGGAAGTCCCAGTCGTAGGCCTTTTTGAGGACTATGATTACAACCTTCCCCATCACCCACACCCTTCCCTTTCCCAAGCACCACACCAAAGATATTTGAATCAAATGACATTGCATATCTAAAGTATTTTAACTCCTGATTCCTTACTACATTCTTAACACTACCATCAGTAAAACCTCCATTCTAATCTTTGTCTTACCTCATTCACATAGCCATCTTAATAATCCTCTTTTTTTCAAATGTAAATTACCTCCCAAGACACCAGACGTCCAGACATCATTTTCTGTGCGTGACATGTAGTTCATATGACCGCTGTAACATTAAAGTGGGAAGACAAAGGGACCAATATGGTTGTAAGGCATCTGCATTATACTTAAAGTGGTAAAATACTAGCTCTGAGTAGACTATAAATGGTTAGCTATATGTATTATAACCCCTGGAGCGCGCACACACACACACACACACACACACACACACACACACACACACACACACACACAAAGAGATATAGCCCAAATGACAATTGATCAATTAAAATGAAATACTGAATATTCAAATAATCTAAAGGAAGACAGCAAAGGTAAGATGGGGAACAGAGGAACAAAAAATGAAGGGGACAAACAGAGAACAAATAATAAAGTGGTTGACCTGAATCTAACCATATGATAGTTACATTAAATGTAAATGGCTTAGGGGACTTCCCCGGTGGTCCAGTGGCTAAGACTCCACGCTCCCAATGCAGGGGGCCTGGGTTTGATCCCTGGCTGGGGAATTAGATCCCACATGCTGCAACTAAGAGTTCCCATGCCACAACTAAAGATCCCGCATGCCACAACTAAAGATCCCGCACCGACAATGAAGATCCCATGTGCTGCAACTAAGACCCGGTGCAGCCAAATAAATAAATAAATAAATGTTTTTAAAAAAATGTAAATTGTTTAAATACATCAGATAAAGACAGAGATAGAATGGTCAGCAAAAAAGCAAACTAACAAGACCAAAGTATATGTTGTCTACAAGAAACTCACTTCAAATGTAATTGTATAAGTAAGTTAAAGTAATAGGATGGAGAAAGATATACCATAGGAACACTCATCAAAAGAAATAGGGAGTGACTGTACTAAGATAAGACAAAGTAGACTTCATAGCACAGAAAATCACCAAGGATAAATGGAGACATTACAGGCTGATAAAAGAGTTAATTCACCAAGAAGACATAACAGTCCTAAATGTGAATGCACCCAATAACAGAGCTTCAAAATATACAAAGCAAAAGTTGGCAGAACTGCAAGGAGAAAGAGATGTAGCTGCAGTTATGGTAGGAGACGTCAACAATTCCTCTCTTTGTAACAGACAGAACTAATAGAAATTCAGCAAGGTTATAGTACCTTGAGCACACCCTTTGGACAAATTTAACCCCAAATGTATTTCTACCCTTTTTTCTTTCCTTTTCTCAAATCACTCCTGCTCTCCATTTTCTTTCAGCTCCTAGCTTTATATTAAATTCATCTGTGTTTTTCACTCTTGTTTTGTCTTTGTAGTTTTATATCCATTTCCAATTGGTTGCAAAAGCAAAAACGCAGATAATGAAAGTTTAGGGACTTCCCTGGTGGTGCAGTGATTAAGAATCCGCCTGCCAAAGCAGGGGACACGGGTTCGAGCCCTGGTCCGGAAGATCCCACATGCCGCGGAGCAACTAAGCCCGTGCGCCACAACTACTGAGCCTGCGCCCTGCAAGCCACAACTACTGAGCCCGCATGCCGCAACTACTGCAGCCCACGTGCCTAGAGCCGGTGCTCTGCAACAAGAGAAGCCACCACAATGAGAAGCTCATGCATCACAACGAAGAGTAACCCCCGTGAAACCCCCGCTCGACGCAACTAGGGAAAGCCCGTGCGCGGCAACGAGGATCCAACACAGCCAAATAAATAAATAAATTTATTTAAAAAAAAAAGAAAGAAAGAAAGTTTAAAAGGCACAGTGAGTGTCCAGCTGAAACAGTTTGCAACAGCCACTGGGAGCTGGTAGTTTCCTCTGAAGCTTCCCTTTCTCCTTTTGAATAATTCACAAAGTGTCCATACCGCGTACTCTTATCATTTTGTAGCTGAGAGCTACATTACAGTCCAGAAAGACAAGGTGTCTTGAATGTTCTCCCCTACTATTTTTTATTACTGTTAGAACAGTTAAAGAGTAGTTGCTTTGATTAGTGTGTTATCCAAGCAAACTTCACCAACCACTTACAAAGCAGTTTTTGTAAAACTGATTATTTTTTCCATAGTTACTTATGGAATTAACTTTTATAAAGAAAGGAAAGCAAAATTCCACTGTGTGTAATAGTGCAAACAACTTAAATTATATATCAGTCTTTACTTGTACTTGTAGGCACTAATTCTTAGTTAATATGAATTAAACAATATTGCATTCCCAGTGTTTGTTCTCCAATGATTTGGCAAAGATGAATTCTCATTCTTTAAATAAAGAATTGAACACTAATAATGCCTTTTCTGTAATTTTATTGATTTTCATCTTTGTTTTCCTTTTCCTTTTTGAGATTTCTTACCTGAATTTTTTTTCTGCGCTAGAAGAAAAATATAGGCTGCATCAAGAGGCACTATTTTAAATATTGTTATAAGTATTTTTAAAATATACAATATGCCCTTCAGAGTGATGAAAGTTCATGTGCATAGACTCTGCCCTGTTTGGAAATAATAACAATTATCATTTATTAAGCACTTACTACATGTTAAGAATTGTATCTTTATTTACATTATTGCATTTTATTGTACCTAAAGCCTTTCAGAAGAAAAATTAAAAGTTTATACCTTTTCCAAAGGTATATAGCTGGCATTAAACCTGATAGGCATAAATACACAGTTTACACAGAATATTTTTAATGTATTCATTGAAAGGATATTTTAATAATGTAAATTGCCAATAATAAATTTAACGTGTGAGGATTCCTTTCCTTTACTGTTTGTAATAGAAGATTAGTCCAATAATATTTATATCTCATTTGCTTTGGAATCCTTTGCTAGTTCACTAAAAAAAAAAAGTAAACTTGTTCCATAATATAATTTTAATAAAGAGCATCAATTCTGGATAATTTTTTTCTTTTCCTACATGAGTTAAGATAATAACAATAATTACCATTTATTATTTATGATATGCCAGGCATTGTGCTAAATCCTTCACATACATTGTCTTATATAAGTTTCACATCCACCACAACCCTATGTGGCAGATATTTTATCTCCACTTTACAGTTGAGGAAACTGAGTCTCAGAGAGACTTAGTAAATTGCTCAAGGTTTTCCAGTAAGAATGTGTTGCTGAGGCCCCAGTCCCTGCTTTTAATCATTTCAGGAGCACCACTGTGTGACTAAATACCAAAACATTTGAGTAAAAAGTGGGAAAAAAATTAATCATTAATTACTGGTTACTTGGTGTCATATTACACTTCCAGTTGTTTTACTGTATTTAACCAAGGTTATTATTGAATTCTGTTACTCTGATTTCTTGTGTGGCTAAAAAGCCAAGGAGAATTGGTTAAGTTCTATCCACTCTAAAGTTTCCATATTACTTGAAGCATATAAACTCTTTGCTGGGGGCGGGGGGGGGTTAATTCTTTAAAAAAAAATTTTTTTTGTAGTATAGTTGATTTACAATGTTGTGTTAGTTTCAGTACAGCAAAGTGAATCAGTTATACGTATACATATATCCACTCTTTTTTTTAAGATTCTTTTCCCATATAGGCCATTACAGAGTATTGAATAGAGTTCCCTCTGCTATACAGCAGGTTCTTATTAGTTCTCTGTTTGGAAGCATATAACTCTTATACTAAAAGAATTCTTAAAAATCACAACTATATGGTTAAATGGCAATCACACCCACACAAGGGTGTGCAAAAAATATGGTAATAAGGGAACAGAAATAATTGTAGTAATAATGAAATAACAATACAGTAATTAAATATTAGGGTAGTAATGTTAGAATTAAAGTTGTGGAAGTTGAAATTCCTCTCCTCATTTAAGAAGTAATATCTTTATATTACCTTAAAATACTAGGGGAAAAGCCATTTCACAAAGACTCCCTTCCCATTAGCAGACTATTCTGCAGAATTCTAGTAAGCTTTCACAGATGATAGCTTAATTTTTTCTTTTTACTTTAGTTTTGTAACACAAGAATAATTCCCTAGGCCTTAAGTAGTTTACTGTAATGGACAAGAAATTCTGTTAGAAGATAATTTCAAAAAGAAGTAAATAATTTAAATTTAAAAACCTGTATGCGGGCTTCCCTGGTGGCGCAGTGGTTGCGCGTCTGCCTGCCGATGCAGGGGAACCGGGTTCGCGCCCTGGTCTGGGAGGATCCCACATGCCGCGGAGCGGCTGGGCCCGTGAGCCATGGCCGCTGGGCCTGCGCGTCCGGAGCCTGTGCTCCGCAACGGGAGAGGCCGCAGCAGAGGGAGGCCCGCATACCACAAAAAAAAAAAAAAAAAAAAAAAAAAAACCTGTATGAAAGGATCTTTGGGTCCCAGTATTTATTCTTTTAGTAATCTAGAAACTGTAATATGTTGTCCAAAAACGTTATCTTTTTTTTGTTGTGCTTCTAATTAATATCAAAAAAAGAATATATAATGACAATTGAAAATATTTCACACCTAAGAAAAATATCTTATTGAAAGGAATAATGTGTCTGAGATATGATACAATTAAAATAATCATAAATATTTTGGTGAGAGTTTCAAATACAACAGTCAGAGAGTGTCTGATAAACACATAAAAGGATTTTACCTATAGCGTGTAATCCAAAAACACCTTCCAGGTCTCTCTTGATTGACCCTGAATAAAAGTCGTACTTCAGGTGACACAAAAAGGTCCATTAATGTTGCTCATGCATTTCAACATAAAAATGGAATGGAATCATTGACTACAGGTAGAAATGTGCAAAACTACTCAAGATAAATATGCTGCTTTGAGGCTACACATTCATGCCACTTTTGTCTGCCAGCTTGATTTCTGAATTGGGCACTCATGGATAAAAGGTATGTGATTTGAAAAAATAGTGTGTGTCTTTTAAAAGTCAGTGTCATGTAATGTCATTCCTTTTGGCAAAATTTATGTTACACAGTATTAGACCATAGGCTGAGCTAATGTAACATGATGCATTAAAAACTGCACATCATGATTACAATATGTGTCAGAGCAATGAATTGTTATATCAGATACCTGTTCAGCTGTAAATAGGGCCCTCTGTAAGTCACCGACAAAAGGATAATATTCTCTCGATGCCTGTGTAGAACTCCTGTTGTCTAAAACATGCAGCCTTCCGACCTCCATACTCTATGACCTGTGGCCATTTAAGTTGCATGTTTAATACATGCATACAATGAGAACACAGCACATTATGAAAGCTACAATTGGAGATATTTTTGTTTTCATAGGCATCTTTCTTCCAAAGATCCAATGGCTATATCTTCCCCTGCTCCCAAACAAAGACATACACATGGAGTTCTAATGGATTTTGTATTAGTTAGAAATTCCTTTGGGCCGCAAGTAACAGAAATCTCATAAACAGTAGTTAAATATGTAAGGATTTGTTTTTCTCACATAAGATGACTAGGGACAGCTGCTGGCTTTTTCTCAGCAGCTCAATGATGTCATGACTGGTGTCTCTGAAATATTTGTCTTTTCCTCATGATTTAAAGGTGGATGTTTAAAGTCCAGTTGTTCCATCTACTTCATTGAAGAAGTGGGAAAGGAGCAGTTCCCTGTACTTGTTCCTTTTATCAAGAAATCCAAAGCATTTCCATCAACCACCTACCTGTTGCCAGTTATATCTAACTCACCACCTCTAGCTGCAAGGAAGGTTGAGATAATAAGCCCTACAGTGGAAACAGGTAAGAAGAAGGGTTTGGGGAATGAGTGTTTAGTAAGCCAGTTAATAGTATCTACCATAGATGCCCTTAACAATTTATAAATAGAGCAGAAAACATAGTATGGGGAAGGCTTTAAATAGTGATCAATTCACATGGTAAAAAATTTAATATTGACTTCTACTTACACCATACACAAATACAAATTCTAGTGGAATGTGGATCTAAATGTGACAGGTAAAAAATAAGTCTTCTATAATAAAACATAGGATACTATCTTCATGATGTATGTAGACAACGATTTCTTAAATATCTTACAAAAAGCACTCACCATAAAGGGAAGAATGTAGTCACTGGGCTGCTAAAATCTAAATCTAAAATCAAGAACTTCTGTTCATCTAACATACCATTCAGAGAGTGAAAAGGGAAGCCACAGAGTTATGTTGTTTACAGTTTCTGACTGTTGTAAATAGTCCCCCCTTAACATTCTTGTGCATGTCTTTTGGGAAACATAAGTGAGCATTTGTACTTGGAGAAGAATTTGTGGATTATAGGGTGCGCATATGTTCACGTTTAGTAGACTCTGTTGAAACCTGACCTTTCTTCACGGCTTCCTAAGAAGAGTTATGCATTCGGTCATAGAAGTGGTATGACTAATGCCCTGGCTGACCTTTATGGGTTGGTAGAAACACTGTTCGAGAGAGAAAAGAAGGCTGGGCCACAGGAGGTGACATCAGTCTACAGTGGGTGTTTTAGTTTCCTCTTGCTGCTGTAACAAATCACCACAAACTTAGTGACTTACAGCAACACTCCTAATGAATGCCCTAAATTCCAGACACTTTTCTCTGCATCATGTGAAGTTGCAACCCTTGCTCTTTATGGAATTTGGGATCAAGTTCCACTACCAGTAAGTTCTTTTTTTGCGTGATGATCCACTCACATGAAAAGCCCAAAGCAATCAAATAGTAGGCATAGCTTCGGGTTCAATGGAATTCTTGCTATTTCCTATCATAGAAGCATGCTCCATGGAACTAGGGCCTCTAATCTAACAGAGCCTAAGGTGGCATGGATTACTGTAAGAACAGATTCCACAAGTGGATTACTGGATGTGATGGTGAAAGGTCCCTATCCTATTTCCATTCTTTGGTTTCTTGGCTCCATTCCATGTATTCTATGTACTGAGAGACAATATGTCAGCTATTAGTTAAGTACATATATCATATCCTGGAGAATGGTGCCCCAATCCCAAGTGTACTATCCCTGAGTTGTCACTTTAGCTGAGTCTTTAACAGGCCATTCTATTTTCTATTAAGCTGGTTGCTTCTAGGTGATGAGGCATATGATAAGCCCAGTGGATTCTGTTGTCTCATTGTTACATTTCCTTTGATCTTAGGCAATGTTGAGTCATGAATTTACCATGTCATTAAACAAATCCATATCTGGAATAGATGTCAATTCTGATAAGGATAAATCATTGCCTGTGTCATTTTAGACCCTTCAAGAAGCAGATGCCAAGATAGGAATTAGACACACAAGAATTTATTGGAGGAAACATCTGTGAAGAATATGGTGGGAGAGAGCAGAAGTGGCAGGGAGAAACTTCAGACTGCAAAGCAGGTGGTCTGACACCTGTAATAAGAAGGAGGAGGGAACGATTGGGTAGAAAAAGCTTCAGACTGCAATGCAGTTCTTATAAAATCTTGACCAGGTTGATAGGGAGTTCCCAAGTAAAGGTTTCCCATAGAGGAATCATCTGGCTTTAGTACCTCTACTAGCTCAATAATTGGCTGGGATGGAAGTATGGACTTGGGGTAAATATGTGAATCCAAAGTAGTGGAACTTTAAAGCTGACAGTCAACTATGCTCCCCACAGAAGTTTCTCTTGAAGGTAGAACTGAGTGGTATACTCCCATGGCTGCTACACTGTACTTTCCAGGGTGGAAGGGGTCCACCAGATAATCAAGCTGCCACCAGATAATCTTCTCTTGGAATGGTGCCATATCAAGAGGTCAAAATTGGTCTTTACTGCCGGCAGGTTAGTTATTCAGCAGTAGTAGTAGCTAGATCAGCCTTGATGAAAAGGAGCCATGCATAACCTTTGTACTAGTTATCTATGGATGCATAATGAATTAATTACCCCAAAGTTAGTGGCTTAAAACAACATTTATTAGGGCTATGGGGACTAGTGTGCAGTTGCTCTGATGTAATTTCATTTCATAAAACGAGATGGCCAGCTGGAGAAGACACCCTGGAGAGATTACTTAAACAAAGAAGTACTGTTGATAAAAACATGACTGGTCTCTTGCTTTCATCAAAATTAGAAATCTGTCTCAGTCCCATATTTGACTTTTATTTAACTCAGCAAATACTTACTGTGCATCTACTTGCCATTAGGCATTAAGCTTCTTGCTGGGGAGACTAAGATGAATGTGATGTGGTCTCTAATCTTGAGGAGCTTGGAGTCAATTGGAAGAGAATGACATGAAGGGATGGTGAGACTAAATTTATAGCCCTGTAAGTGTGTGGGGAAAACAACATGTATTTGTAAGGGAATCTGCAGCATTCTTTAATAAAATATTACCTCAACCCTCTAAGATTATTAGCAATGGAGAATTGCCACTCACAGAGGAGATGGCTAGACTTTCCTCTTGTTCTACTGGATTCACCCAGTCCTGGGGATCTCTCAGATCTCTTTAACCCTCAATCTCGAATGTTAATAAACTTATCCCTTAGAGAGTCCCCTACAGAGTCATTCCTATGTCACCTGAGGCCAGGCTGGAATACTTAAACAGAACTCAGTTAAGGTTTATGGATAACAGAACAGAAGGGTGTCAAACAGTGAGAAATGCAGCTTACATAGTTTCTATTCCAAATACCCTAGGGCATCTCCCTGCCTAGATCTTACAGGCCTCCTATGGTTAGCCCTCCTCTCCCATGCTAACAAAAATGACCTCTTGTTGGTTTACCTCCTCCAAAGTCCAGACCCAAAGGAGCAAGGCCCAGAGAAAAATGGTATGTATGTATATGGGTTGGGGAGTGATAGGATATTTCAGATTATCTTAATAGCTCTTTTGCTGAAATGAGAAGGCTCCATGACATATTGTTAAATGGAAAAAAAGAGTTTTAACGCAGTATTTATTCATTCAAGAAATATTTATTGAGTACTGACTATATGCCAGGCATTGCTACATGCTGGGATACAGTGGTATCCCTTATTAAGCCGCATACAAAGTGTTCATTAAATAAATAAGTCATCTGGGAGGTCCTAAATAGGAAACTAAGAATACGGTAGGATAGACATTCGTATAAGTATAGAAATATACAGGTCTTTTGGCTGGTATGTTACATTTATTTATTACTGGTTCACACATACGAAATCATTAAAACAAAGAGAAAAAAAGCAAATGGGTGGAGGTAGAGCTGGGGGTTTGGGGAGATATTAGGTATTTACATAAAAAAACCTAGGCTGAGGGAAATCCTGCAAATCAGTGCAAAACTAAGCTCTGAGGTTCTGGAAACCAAGGCAAAAAGGAAAGTATGAATAGTTACAAGGCTTTTGTTGCCTGACTAAAGGACTATCCTTGACAACAGCAAGAACCCTATCAGCACAGTCTTTTGGTGTGTGGGTTTCACTGCTGTTTTTTCTTTGCCTTAAGGGGTTGCCCAGTAACTTTATATTAATGATCTACTGGATTCCTGTTTGTAGCATTCTGCTGTGTTGAGTCTGTTGGTTTTTCTGTTTTGTTTTGTTTTGACCTCCCTCGCCCCGCCACCCCCCAGTATTTCATAGGTCTGCTGTGTCACTTGAAGTTTATTTCAGTGTGCCAACCAGTCAGATGACAGTATTTACTGAATTTAACACCTGCTGTGTACAGAACACAGGTGGAGGTTAGGAGAGGAAGATTTATAGAAGACAAGATTCTTGCCTCTAAAGATGTTTATAATCCAATGAAGAGAGTGAGTACACCCTCATGAAGGACTCAAACAATAGTTTTTAAAATAAATATACCAAAAATAGGGCTTCCCTGGTGGCTCAGTGGTTAAGAACCCGCCTGCCAATGCAGGGGACACGGGTTCAATCCCTGGTCCGGGAAGATCCCACATGCCACGGAGCAGCTAAGCCCGTGTGCCACAACTACTGAGCCTGCGCTCTACAGCCGGCGAGCCACAACTACTGAGCCTGCGTGCCACAACTTCTAAAGCCCACGCGCCCTAGAGCCCATGCTCCTCAACAAGAGAAGCCACCGCAATGAGAAGCCCGCGCACCGCAACAAAGAGTAGCCCCTGCTCACCGCAACTAGAGAAAGCCCGCACGCAGCAACGAAAATCCAACACAGCCAATAAATAAATAAATTTATTTTTTTAAAAAAGAAATATACCAAAAATAAAAATTAATTTTGGGTGATTCCAAAGTATCCAGGGAGCATTAAATGGTCAGGGGTCAGTCATAGTAGACTTTCTTCAGGAGTTGGGTTTTGATCTTGGATTTATACTAAGGTTCCTGAACTGGCAGGGTCTTGAACTGTCCAGAGCTAGTCACAAAAGCCAGAAGGAGTGAATCAAGTGTAGGGAAGGGTAAAGACAGGCCTTTGAAGAATGATCCCAAGAAACTATAAAAGGAAGGAGGCTCTGCCCTGCGTTCCTTGGGGGACTCCGTCAGGAAGAGGCTGCCAGAGCTCACTGGAGGTGTGTCTCATTTTATGCAATAGACACATTTTTTGAAAATATAAAATAGTCAAAAGCTGTTGAGTATTATGTCAGGCATTGAGATTTAACCTTCATATCTACTCTGTAAAGTGGACATTATTTCTATTTTGCATACAAGGCAAAAGCCTCAGCAGCGAGGTTAAGTGGCCTATGTGCCCAGTGTCAGTTAGCTATTAAAGGGTAAAAACCCATTTAATACCAAAGGTCAGTGGGTTTGTTTGACCACGAAGCCCAAGGTTTTTTATGCCACACAATTTTTGTAAGTTGGATATTTAAGATTCACTAGAGGTAATGATTTTTGAATAAGTCCTATAGTCGTTTCTTTTGTTAGGTGCATTTATCCACAAACATTGTTTGCAGAGGTCTGAGGTAGAGGGTAAGGATTTTCTTAACTGCGTGCATGACGGTAGTTTTTTTCTTTAAACCTGCATCATTTTACCCCATTTGACATAAGATAATGACACCGAAAATATCTTCAATTTTTAGGTCACTCCGTCCATTCAGCAGATAATCTCCCAAAGCAATGTCATGGCCAAACCAGTCTATCCGGGGAGACACAAGTTTCCCCAAACGCCCAGGCTGTGGAGACCGGGAAAAGTGTAACTTGTATTCACACTAAGGGGAGGGCTATTCAAGAACTAAAAAGGAGGGCTACTTGAGATAGACGAGGCAGGTTCTGCGAGCGGGAAACTGGGTGGAGGTGGGTGAGTGGTGACCCGCCCTCGGCCCGCGACCCTGGGCCCACGCGCCGCGGGTGTGGCAGCAGCGTCAGGGTGGCGCCGGGTCCGCGCCGGAGTGTGCGCATGCGCGCCGGCCGCGCTGGCTACGCCTACAGACCCGCTTCCTTCGTGTAGTCTCCCTCAACTGTTATTCCGGCTCTCCGCTCCTCATTCCCGCGGCGCTCGAGGGACCATGGCCGATTCTCGCGTGAGGCAGATCAAGATCAAAACCGGCGTGGTGAAGAGGTAAGGAGCCGGGAGCGGCGCAGCTGCCGCACCCTCCTCTTCCTCGCCCCGTGGCAGCCCGAGAGGCCGGGCGGAGCGCAGGCCCGAGCTGGGCCCCGGACTCCAGGCCTCACCTGGGGCGCCGCGGCCGGTGGGGACGGGGCGGGAACGGAGGGGTCGCGCAGGTGCCCAAGTCACCGGACCGGGGCACTCCCCTCCCCCCGCTTGACCCCTCCACAACCCAGCCGCGGAGCGGTGAAGGTCGCGGCGGCCCCACCCCTCCGGCGCTCGCGGTCGTGGAGGCAGAGGGGCGGCGGCCCCACCCCTCCGGCGCCCGCAGTTGTGGAGGCAGAGGGGCGGCGGCCCGGCTCTCGAGGGTGGGGCGGGCTGGGGTCGTATCTCCGAGTGCGCTGCCCGGGTCTCCTTGCGGAACCTGGCTGGCGGGGGGCGCTTCCAGTCCATTACCTGCACTCACGTGGACGCGCGAGCCCGTTGTGAAGTTTAGGGGGTCGCCGCGAGCCCGGCCCTCATTAGAAATGGGACCTTGTGGGCGCCCTGTCATCTAACATGGCAGGCGGGACTCGCAGTCTGAAGAACTGCGGCGTGAACTTCCAGCACACTCGGCAAACTTCTGTGGCCTCACTCCCCGGCTAGCTTTCCCGAGGCTCGCCCTGGAGCTTGTGGGGTGCTGTTTAAGTAACTCTCCTGGGTAGGCCAGTCCTGTAATTCGCCGTCATTCTCACCGCTGTGAGACACTGGAGTGTTTGTTAGGCCTTTATTGTTCAGACCCCAAAAGATGAAACTTTTTGATGAGGCATTCCAAAAGAAAAGATGAACAGCCTTCTGAAGAAGCAGATTACTTGGCAGTAAACATGTCTAATCCTAGCTCTCTGGCTTCTTCCTCTGCCCACCTTTCCTCCCTGTGTTGATATTTTCACCAGAGGAAGGACAAGGCAAAGGGGAGAATAAATTCACTTTTTAAGATATTGCCTCCGCGGCTTAGCACAGCATTGCACTGTGCTTTACAGACGCTGTCATTATTGTTAAGGCGGTAAGGAGATAGGATGAGTAGTAGTGAAATATACAGCCTTTTCTGAAGTGAGACTGCTTGGGTTCCAATCTTGATTCTGCCATATATTATGTATTGTTGAATATATTACATTGCACCGTGACTCAGTTTCCTCGTTTGTAAAATGGAGTAAGTACCCGCCTCGTGCAGTTGTTCCAAAAAACGCCTGCTATTCTGTTTAACAGTATGTGGTAAGTACTACTAAATGTTAACTAATACTATGGTTTGTATTCCCATTTTACAGATGAGAAACTGAGGTTTAATGAAGTTAAAATAGGAAAAGTAAACTTGTACGGGGTCACCGTGCTAGTTAGTGGCAGAGCAGGGAAAAGCGCTAAGGTTTCTGATCTACAACCTTTTGTTTTAAGCTACAGTGCCCCCCAGAAGAGTATTTTTTAAAATGTGTGATAATAGAAGGGGAGTTGAGATGTGTAATTGAAAATATAATTTGCCTATTACCCCCAAGTTCTGTTTTCACTTTTGTTAGACTTACTTTGGTTATGTCATTTTCATAAATCTATTTGGCGGAAGTACCAGGGTATAATGAAGAGTGCTTTAGATGGAAAGTCATGAGAAATGATTTTTTTATTGAGTATAGTTATTTACAATATTAGTTTCAGGTGTATAACAGTGATTCAAAATTTTTATTAATCTCCATTAAGTTATTATAAAATATTGGCTATATTCGCTGTGCTGTACAATATATTCTTGTAGCTTATTTATTTTATATGTAGTAGTTTGTACTTCTTAATCCCCTACCCCTGTTCTACCCCATTCCCTTCCCTCTCCCCACTGGTAACTACTAGTTTGCTCTCTATATCTGTAAGTCAGTTTCTGATCTGTTATATTCATTTGTGTGTTTTATTTTTTAGATTCCACATATTAGTGATAACACATAGTGTTCGTCTTTCTCTGTGTGACTTACTTCACTAAGCATAATACCCTGTGGGTCCATCCATGTTGTTGCAAATGGCAGAATTCCATTCTTTTTTATGGCTGAGTAGTATTCTGTCGTGTGTGTGTGTGTGTGTGTGTGTGTGTGTGTGTGTGTGTACGTACGTATATCACATCTTCTCTATCCATTCATCAGTTGACTGACGCTTAGGTTGCTTCCATAGCTTTGCTATTGTAAATAATGCTGCTGTGAACATGGGGGTGCATGTATCTTTTCCAAATAGTGTTTTCATTTTCTTCAGATAAATACCCAGGAGTGGAATTGCTGGATCATATGGTGGTTCTATTTTTAGTTTTTTGAGGAACCTCGATGCTGTTTCCCATAGTGGCTGCACTAATTTACATTCCCACCAACAGTGTACAGGGGTTCCCTTTTCTCCACATACTCACCAGCATTTGTTATTTGTGGGAAGACACACTCATTTAGATAATAATTTAAGTTTTCAGGCTTTCAAAAATTCTTAAGTACTTATGGAAACTTCTTGGAAATAAAGTTTTGTTTTCATTTTATTTCAATAATAGAGCATTATCAAACTAATTTTGATTCTTCATACATAAGTAAATTTAACATTTTTATGAAATCCCTTCATAATTTACTTCATAATATCTCAAATTGCTTATAAATTAATGGAAATGCCTACTGTACATTTTTTTCATGGCTTTTCTGTTGACATTTTGGTGTAGAGCTTTCCCATATGTACTGAAATGTGATATGGTTTTTAAAAAACCTAAAATTTCTATTTTAGCTGCTTATTACTCATATTTTGCCTTGGTAGATAACTCTCTAAATCCATAAATATTGTTCCCTATTTTCCTGTTACATTCTCCTGAAAATTATTTTACTCTGACTCCTTCCATCTTCTGCCTTAGTATCCTGTTTTTTTAAAATTCTACATTATACTTCAGCAAAGGAAAAAAATAGATGAGGCAGATGTGGCAACACGTTATTAATTGTTGGGGATGAATGGTCATGGGTCTTCATTATGTTCTTTCTATATATTAAACATTTTTTATAATAAAAAGGTATGCATTTTTTCTCCTCCAAATTTAGTTTCAAAGACTTCTCAATTAGTTTCATGATTCAGACAGTTCTTGGTTTTGGAAACGGCATTCTGTGCATTGGTTTCTTAAAGCAGTGGTCTAAAATTCAGTTTCTGTTCTCAGCACCTTTTTTCTAGTCAAGATGTTCATTTCCCATCACCTCATTTATCTTCAGAAGTAACAACTTTTATTTGGAAAAAGAGATTTAAAGTCATTCAAGCCCAGAATTCCTTCAGTTTTCTTTCCAGGAGTTCAGAACCATTTAGAAATATATTCTAGGTGTTAGTCCTAGAGTTCAGTTTGGGTAGGCTGTGTGCTTGGGAGGGTAGAGTCTTAGAGTTTAGCGTCTAATCAAATCTGCTAAAATACTTCAGGTGATCCGAAAGTTCCCTGTAGTGGGTTTTAGGAAGAAATGTGGACAGGCAGATGGAATATTACTGGAGTATGGAAACAGGCTATAAATAAAAGGTGGTATTTGGCAACTGAGAGATCAAACAATGAGTGGAAGATGCACATTTCAGCATGTTGGCAAAATGGTGATTTTAGACCCTAAGGAAATAGGCAGAAGCCTCACAGTGCTCTAGTCCTAGAGAAACTTTGTTATTTCACATGATAACAAAGGCAAAGGATCTGATTTCCTGAAATAGATTTCAAGAGAGAGGTTAGACCCTAGAAACAGGAGAGTCCAGTTACTAGGAATGGCTTGTAAGGTGAGAGTTAGCAACCAGTCTGACTTGGTACTGAGTTCCTGACTCGTAGGACTTGTCAAATATCTCCTCCCCTGCAATGGGATTGTTTTTCCAGGGCTAATTCTGGCTGTGAATTAGAGATATGTGTGCCCTAGGGGTTGGGTAGCATACGAAGTTTCTTCAAGCAACAGCCTGTGTTCACATGTGACTCGTTGTTAATGGGTATTAGTTGGTAGGTTTGGGTCTTGCAGGCTCTTTTTAAAGATTTGATGTTCGACAAATATTTAACAAATGAGACTGAATATCCTTTACCAAATTACACCAACATCACTGGAATATTTTTCTTTATCTTCTTATCTTCCCTTGAGACTGGGAGTGACATCAGTGAGAAACTGTCTTGTTCACTGCTCTGTCTTCAGTGCCTGGTATGGAATAGCCACCTAACCTAAGTTTACTGAGATTAATTGAATGAACCATGCCAAACAGTATTAAGCAAGGTCAGATTTACTCAAGTTTTCTATGGAAATAATCACAGCCTCCTTTTTGTTCATCCTTGATAATTTAAGGGCTAACATTAGGAGTTTGGGATTAACGTATACACACTACTATATATAAAATAGATAAACACAAGGGCCTACTGTATAGCACAGGGAGCTATATTCAATATCTTGTAATCACATATAATGGAAAAGAATCTGAAAAAGAACATATATATGTATATATCTGAATCACTTTGCTGTGCACCTGAAACTAACACAACACTGTAAGTCAACTATACTTCAATATAAGTAAATAAATAAATAAAGTGTGTATGTGTGTGTGAAAAAAAATAAAATAAAGATTTGAATCCATGTTCCAGATTGCTATACCTACTTATATGTGACTGGGCACAGCTAATCTGGCAGCCCTAGCAAGGAGTTACCAAATATGACTCCATATTTCTTCTTTTCCAGTGCAGAACTGTAAATCTCCCCCCCCTCACCCCCCAATGTCTTGCTGACATTAGTTGTCTGGGTTTACCTGGGACAGAAGGGTTTCCAGGGTGTGGAACCTACAGTGCTAAAGTTGGGAAAGTCCCAAGCAAACCAGGGTGATTCATATTAGTACTTAGATAAGTAGCTAACATAGCACTGTTTTGTGTGTGCTGTGATTATTTGGAGACTATTTGCTGATAGTACAACTGTGAATTGAATGTTATACTTTACTTAAAACTTAAATGCATCCTGTAACTCTGAAGTTTTGCCAGAGAAGCTTTTTTTCTGTATTAAATTATTGGTGATTTAGAAAATACTTTTCTCTAAAGTAGAAGATACAGCATTGATTTTTTTTCTTCTAGTTTTATTGAGATTTAATTGACATACAGCAACTGTATAAGTTTAAGGTATACAACATAATGATTTGACTTACATACATCATGAAATTATTACCACAATAAGTTTAGTGAACATCTATCATCTCATATAGATACAAAATTAAAGAAATAGAAAAAAAATTTTTCCTTGTGATCAGAACTCAGAATTTACTCTCTTACAACTTTCATGATAACATATAGCAGTGTTAATTATATTTATCATGTTATTCATTACATACCTGGTAGTACTTATTTACCTTATAACTGGAAGTTTGTACGTTTTTGACTATCTTTATCCAATTCCCCTTCTCCCCTGCTCCCCACCTTTGGTAACCAAAAATCTGATCTTTTTTTCTATGAGTTTTTTTTGTTTTTGAAGTATAATTGACCTGCAACGCTGTGGTAGTTCCTGATATACAACATAGTAATTTGACATTTCTGTATTTCAAAATGATCACCATGATAAGTCTAGTTATCATCTGTCACCATACAAAGATGTTACATAATTATTGACTATATTCACACTGTAACTTTCATACCTGTGACTCATTTATTTTGTAACTGGAAGTTTGTACCTCTTAATCTCCCTCACCTATTTCTCTCTTCCCCCCACATGCCTCCCCTTTGGCAACCACCTGTTTGTTCTCTCTATGATTCTGTTTCTGTCTAGTTATGTTTGTTCATTTGTTTTGTTTTTTAGATCCCACATATAAGTAAAATCACACTGTATTTGTTTTTCTCTGTCTGATTTATTTCACTTAGCATAATGCCCTCTAAGTCCATCCATGTTGTCACAAATGACAAGATTTCATTCTTCTTTATGGCTGAGTAATATTCCATTGTGTGTGTATGTATAAGTAATTATAAATATATATATCAATCACATTTTCTTTATTCATCTGTTCATGGGCACTTAGGTTTCTTCCCTATCTTGGCTATTGTAAGTGCTGCAGAGAACATGGGAGTGCATATATCTTTTTGAATTAGTATTTTAGTTTTCTTCAGGTAAATACTCAAGAGTGGAATCACTGGATTGTATAGTAGTTTTATTTTTAATTTTTTGAGGAGTCTCCATACTGTTTCCTATAGTGGCTGCACCAATTTACATTCCTACCAGCAGTACACAAGTGTTCCTTTTTCTGCACATCCTCACCAACATTTGTTGTTTGTTTTCTTTTTTAAAATTTATTTATATTAATTTATTGTTTTTGGCTGTGTTGGGTCTTCGTTGCTATGTGCAGGCTTTCTCTAGTTGCGGCGAGTGGGTGCTACTCTTCGTTGCGGTGCGCGGGCTTCTCTTGTTGCTGAGCACAGGTTCTAGAGCGTGCCGGCTTCAGTAGATGCAGCACGTGGGCTCAGTAGTTGTGGCTCTTGGGCTCTAGAGCACAGGCTCAGTAGTTGTGGTGCATGAGCTTAGTTGCTCCGCGGCATGTGGGATCTTCCCGATGAGCTTAGTGGCTCCGCGGCCCGTGGGACCTTCCCGCGGCATGTGGGATCTTCCCGGAGCAGATTCTTAACCACTTTGCCACCAGGAAAGCCCTGTTATTTGTTTTCTTTTTGATACTAGCCATTCTGACAGGTGTGAGGTGATATCTCATTGTAGTTTTAATTTGCATTTCCCTGATGATGAGTGATGTTGAGCATCTTTTCATGTGCCTGTTGGCCATATGTATATCTTCTCTGGAAAAATGTCTATTCAGGTACTCTGCCCATTTTTTAATCATGTTGTTTGTTTTTTTGATCTTGAGTTATGTGAGTTTTTTGTATATTTTGGTTATTAACTCCTTATCAGATATATGTTTGGAAATACCTTCTCCTGTTGAGTAGGTGACCTTTTCATTTTGTTGATAGTTTTGCTTTGTTGTGCAAAAGGTGTTTACTTTGATTAGTTCCATTTGTTTATTTTTGTTTTTGTTTCCCTTGCCCAAGGTGACAAATCTAAAAAGATCTCGCTAAGACTGATGTCAGAGAGCATAGTGCCTATTTTTTCTTCTAGAAGTTTTATGGTTTTTTCTTCTAGAAGTTTTATGGTTTCAGGTATTACTTTTAAGTCTTTAATCCATAGTGAGTTCATTTTTGTGTAGGGTATGAGAAAGTAGTCCAGTTTGATTCTTCTGCAGGTAGCTGTCCAGTTTTCTCAATACCATTTTTTGAAGATACTGTCTTTCCCCCATTTTTCACTAAAGCAGAAGAAAAAAATAGCCTTGATGTTTTAAATGCTGATATGTTATTTCAGCTAAATGACATATGTCTACCATAAGTTTCCAAGTATGATTTCTGCTTATAAAATAAGGGTTTTTCTTTTCTTAAGCTGTATTTATGGTAAATTCAAGAAATTCTTCTGCAAGAACAAAATGTTTTCAATCATTTTACATAAAAGGTTATTTAATAACTTTAAAGCCACCTTATTTTCAATAAAGCCTGCTAAAAATGTCCACTGGTGAGTGAATTAATTGTTTAAAAATGCTTTCTGAAGTATATATTTTTATAACCATTTTAGATTGGTAATGGCTTAAAATCCAATGTGAACAAAGAATGTTAGGGCATTGGAAATAGCACTGACATTGGCCCATAGTTTTCCTCTGATTAAATGAAAGTGACACCAGTAGATTAGAATGAGACTAGGACAATTCACACTGCAGTTGTGTTAGTTTAACTTTAACAATCTTTTAACACTCTTGTTTAAATGTAGCTGACATACCATAATTACAGATCTACAAGGCTTGATTATAGAATTTTACATCATGGATCTGTGGGGAAATTGTATTGATTTTTTTTTTTTTTTAAATAAAGCAAGTACCTTTTCCAAACTGTGGCGTCTTCCTAAGTGTGTTTATACCCATACCTCTAATATACAACTGTGTATGATATATATAACATATATATTGTACAGCAGGCATAAAAAACATAAAAGGTAAGTAAAATTGCCACAGTTAAATATATATATTTATATATATAATATATGTTATAGTGACAAACATATTTATATATATAATACTTGTTATAGTGACATACATTATGTATATGTATGTGGATTATATATTTTATACTGACATAAAAGTGAAAAATATGAATGACACATGTACTTACATAGACATAGAGATATAGTCTTACCCGTTTAGCTGCAGTTGTATATACGCTTCCCCTTTTGAAAGTAATTATGGATAGAAATATGGTGGACAGTGTTTGGGAGAGGTTAGGGACATAGCCTTGTAGATTATTCTTGTAAGCTTTAGTAGCTTTGTATCTTTTCATGTATTCTCCTCTTCTTCCACATCATAGCACTTTGATGTGAGTTAAAGTAAGTTCAGCCAAAATGGCCAACTTCCTACCTTGAAATTTAGCCAACTCCTTTTGGAATGTCTGTAATGTATCCAGTTCTCCAAAGTGATGGTCAGAGTCACTGTCAAAATGGATTGCAGGTGGTCATCTCTTCCCCACCTTCTGCCAACTACTTGGCAAGCATTGACTCATAGGAGCTACACAGCTGGCAACCAGATGTCTCTTTAAGCTGGAAAGGAGGAAAGCTAAGGCCACTCATGACCATGGTTTTCCCAGCACAACCTGTATTATTCTGCAAGTTGAATGTGGAAATGAAAGATCTTTCGACCTCTGTGTGTGCATGTAGGTGTGTTCCGTGTTTTCATTGCATTTTTTTGTTTGATAGAAAATTTTAAAAATTTGTAGTAAGCCAGGTTGGAAAATTTTGTTAAAAATAGTAGTCCACACAGACCTACTAGAGCATGGACTTGAGGATATGGGGACGGGGGAGGGTAAGCTGTGACAAAGTGAGAGAGTGGCATGGACATATATACACTACCAAACGTAAAATAGATAGCTAGTGAGAAGTAGCTGCATAGCACAGGGAGATCAGCTAGGTGGTTTGTGACCACCTAGAGGGGTGGGATAGGGAGGGTGGGAGGGAGGGAGATGCAAGAGGGAAGCGATATGGGAACATATGTATATGTATATGTATAACTGATTCACTTTGTTATAAAGCAGAAGCTAACACACCATTGTAAAGCAGTTATACTCCAATAAAGATATTAAAAAAAATAGTAGTCCAGAACTATTTAGGATATAAATGCTTAGATGTGTGGTCTTTCTATTCCAACATTCCATTTCCAGTAATACAATTATAGAAGAACATAATTCCAACTCTAATGCTGTTTAATGTGCCCAAATAGAGCTCATTTTAAAATAACAATGACTGATCCAAAGATCACTTATTTAGCAGCCTCACTCAGAACCTCTATCTTTGAAGCACCTGGTATGGTGTTGACATATAATAAATGCTCAACAGAAGTCTTTCCAGTGAACAAAGGCATGGATGAAGCCTTACTCTATAAGGATTTTTGACCTGATAAGCAGTAGGGAGCTACTGAATCGATTATGATGTGACAGCATAATAGTATAGTTATTGCTGCAGTTGGAGTTAAACAGATGGAATCCCAGGCTCCACTTACTACATAGGTGACCCTGAGCAAGTTATTTAACCTTTAAAAGCCCTAGTTTTCTTAGCTGGAAAATGGGTTAATGATAGTATCTTTCTTGTACTGTTGTTCAGAGAATTGTAAGGTAATCATTTAAAGCACTAAGCCCAAATGCCTGATATGTATGTTCAGTATATGTTAACTGCTGTCATTAGTATCATCGTAATCATTCTGTAGAAGTATAAACAGTATAGTCTCTCCAGGAGAGACCCTAGAACTTGCTTTCTTTTAAACTTTTTTTTTTTTTTGGCCGTGCCACATGGCATGTAGGATCTTAGTTCCCCGACCAGGGATTGAACCCATGTACCCTGCATTGGAAGCGCTGAGTCTTAACCACTGAACCACCAGGGAAGTCCCTTGCTGTCTTTTAAATTGTGATTAAAAACTCGCTTTTAGTTGTTTGTCATTTTCACTGATTGGCTGTGGAGGGAGAAGGGAGGAACATGAAGCTTGTGTTTTGGTTTAATCTTCAGGACTTTGTAATGGCTATTTTTCTTTAAATTGCTGAGATGTTGATTCCCTGCTTTGAAGCCCCAGCAAAATATCTCTGTTTAGATCAGTGACCCTGTATTTTTAACACCTTAAAAAATACTGTATCTTCCGCCCATTTTTTGATTTGGGTTGTTTGTTTTTTTGATATTGAGCTGCCTGAGCTGTTTGTATATTTTGGAGATTAATCCTTTGTCTGTTGCTTCATTTACAAATATTTTCTCCCATTCTGAGGGTTGTCTTTTCATCTTGTTTATGGTTTCCTTTGCTGTGCAAAAGCTTTTAAGTTTAATTAGGTCCCATTTGCTTATTTTTGTTTTTATTTTCATTACTCTAGGAGGTGGGTCAGAAAAGATCTTGCTGTGATAATGGCCATCATCAAAAACTCTACAAACAATAAATGCTGGAGAGGGTGTGGAGAAAAGGGAATCCTCTTGCACTATTGGTGGGAATGTAAATTGATACAGCCACTGTAGAGAACAGTATGGTGTTTCCTTAAAAAACTAAAAATAGAAGTACCATATGACCCAGCATATAACGTGAGAAAACCATAATTCAAAAAGTCACATGTACCCCAGTGTTCATTGCAGCACTATTTACAATAGCCAGGACATGGACGCAACATAAATGTCCAATGACAGGTGAATGGATAAAGAAGATGTGGTACATATATATAGTGGAATATTACTCAGCCATAAAAAGGAACGAAATTGGGTCATTTGTAGAGATGTGGATGGACCTAGAGTCTGTCATACAGAGTGAAGTAAGCCGGAAAGAAAAAAACATATCATATTTTAACGCATATGTGTGGAATTTAGGCATATGGTACAGATGAACCTATTTGCAGGGCAAGAATAGACACGCAGACGTAGAGAACACAATGTGTCAAGGCCAATTTCCCTCTTACTGCACTTCCATAAAGTTTATCGTAGGGAAGAGTAGTCAAGTGAGTGAGTGTTTAAGAGCCCTTGTTCTAAAATCTGTAAATGATTCACCAAAACTGTCAGAAGACAACCCTACAATGCTGATGCTAGGTTATAATTATTTTCAAATCCTTCTTAATATTTTGTTTTTAATTGAGTTCCCCCTTTGTTGTTGATATCCTTTCACCTGTGCTAAAGAAATATTTTATGGAGCCTTATGTGTATACGTATGCTTTGACTCAGGGTTTATTTGTCTATAAACAAGTAGGCATCTATTTTTCCACTAAATGATCCTCAGCTTCTGAACAGTACTAAAATGACATGCTTTTAATGTGCATCCATTGCCTGAAATATGTCTGTACTCTATGAAGCTTTTGAAGACCTATAATTCTACTGAAGTGTAATTCAACTTAGGTTACTAGTACAGTAATTTTCATCTCAAACCTAGGACGTTAGGTTCTAAGGACTTTGCACTATATAAGATACACAAAGATTTTCTTAAGGCCAAGCAGTTCTTCTCATCTTTTTAGGGACCAGAGGAATGGTGTATAATACATTGCTTATAACAAAACAGGCATTTAATACATATTTGCAAATTGAGTTGAGGAATGGAGAAAACCAGAAAAGAGATCAGTTATATGAGGGGGAACAGCTCAAGAGTCTGTTCCCCCTCCTATAATTGAAGTTTGCTTTTATCACTAAAAGTGAGAGACTTTAAAAGGAGAGAGGTTGCTGAATACTCCAGTTAAACTTCAAAAGAGCAATAAAGAGCTTCCCTGGCAGTGCAGTGGTTAAGAATCTGCCTGCCAATGCAGGGGACACGGGTTCAAGCCCTGGTTTGGGAATATCCCACATGCCATGGAGCAACTAAGCCCATGAGCCACAACTACTGAGCCTGAGTTCTAGAGCCCACGAGCCACAGCTACTGAGCCCACGTGCTGCGACTACTGAAGCCCGCATGCCTAGAGCCCGTGCACTGCAACATGAGAAGCCCGCTCATCACGATGAAGAGTAGCCCCGGCTTGCTGCAACTAGAGAAAGCCTGTGTGCACAGCAACGAAGACCCAACACAGCCAAAAATAAATGAAATAAAATAAATACATTTATTTTAAAAAAGAGCAATAAAACAGCTGCAAGTAATCAGAATCCTCAATTAAAGACTTTTGTCAGGATAGTATTTTTATTGGAGAAATGAGAGATAAGAAAATATATTTATATCAGGGATTTCTTTAAAAGTTAACAGTTTTGCAGGATTTTTTCTTACCTAGAAAGGAAACTAGTCTATTGTAGAAACACTTTAAATTTTTAAAATAAATTTATTTTTTTATTTTTGGCTGCATTGGGTCTTCGTTGTCGCACGTGGGCTTTCTCTAGTTGCAGCGACCGGGGACTACTCTTCCTTGCAGTGTGCAGGCTTCTCATTGCGGTGGCTTCTCTTGTTGCAGAGCATGGGCTGTAGGCACACAGGCTCAGTAGCTGTGGCTCGCGGGCTCTAGAGCGCAGGCTCAGTAGCTGTGGCGCAGGGGCTCAGTTGCTCCGCGGCATGTGGGATCTTCCCAGATCAGCACTCAAACCCGTGTCCCCTGCATTGGCAGGCAGACTCTTAACCACCGCGCCACCGGGGAAGTCCTAGAAGCATTTTTAATTATTAATAAGTTCAATCTAAAAATGGTTTTGAGGGACTTCCCCGGTGGCACAGTGGTTAAGAGTCCGCCTGCCAATTCAGGGGACACGGGTTTGAGCGCTGGTCTGGGAAGATCCCACATGCTCTGGAGCAACTGAGCCCCTGCTCCACAGCTACTGAGCCTGCGTTCTAGAGCCCGCGAGCCACAGCTACTGAGCCCGCGTGCCACAACTACTGAAGCTCACGCGCCTAGAGCCCGTGCCCTGCAACAAGAGAAGCCATTGCAATGAGAAGCCTGTGCGCCACAATGAAGAGTAGCCCCCACTTGCTGCAGCTAGAGAAAGCCTGCGTGCAGCAAGGAAAACCCAACGCAGCCAAAAATGGATGAATGAATGAATGAATTAAAAAAATAAATAAGGCTTTGTAGTTTACCTAGAACTAACCAGAACACTGTCTCCCTTTGATTCTAATTTAATAGATGTGTGTGTGTGTGTGTGTGTGGTGTTAATTTAAGATGTGTGTGTGTGTGTGTGTGTGGTGTAACTGCCTATTGTTTGGTTACTTACATAAATAGGCTCACCCATGCCAGGATGTTATTTTTATTTTTATTTTTATTTTGAGTCCCGTTGCGGAGCACAGTCTCCGGATGCGCAGGCTCAGCGGCCATGGCTCACGGGCCCAGCTGCTCCGCGGCATGTGAGATCATCCCGGACCGGGGCACGAACCCATGTCCCCTGCATCGGCAGGTGGACTCTCAACCACTGCGCCACCAGGGAAGCCCCAGGATGTTATTTTTGAAACCTAAGAAAAATAGTAAGGATATAGGTAAATTGAAATCTCATTATGGGCAGTAGGTGATATTTCAGGGGAACGTAATATGGCAGAGTTTTGGGCTCAGTCCTTAGGGAATTTGTGCTCTGTTATATAGGGTGCCTATATTTAAATATTTATTCTTAGAACTGCAAGTATCTCTTTATATAAATCCCCAATCTCCAGCTTTCTCTTGAGCTTTAGACTCATTTTAAAGTATTGAATTTATGTCCTTAGTATGCTCTGGTTTCAAATTCCATCTGACACCAAACTAGTTATTTTCTCAAATCTGATCCTTTTCATCTATTTATTTTATGAAGAAAAAAATTTATTTCATGTATGAAAAAAATCTAGAGAAAACACAATAAACCTGAAATAAAACAATACAGGTACATTTGAAGTGCCCCTTTCTGAGTTTGTTCCTTTTCTTCTTTGCCTGTTAGTAATTATTATTCTGAATTTGGTCTTTATCATTTCCACATATATTTTTAAACTTCTATTTTGTATGTAGATATACATGAACCATATTAAAGTATTTCTGCACACTTAACAACACTTATATTTTTGTGTAACATAAAATATATCTGGAAGGATACATAGGAAACTGGTCACGTTGGTTGTCCCTGGGAGAGAAACTGTATAACTGTAGGACAGGGATGGGAGGAAATTCTTATAATTTTGAATCGTGTATTACCTATCAAAATATAGATTAATTTAAAATTTAAAAATTATAAGTAGTGTCATATTGTAGGAATCTTTCTTTAGCCTACTTTTTGTGCATATTACTGTTCTTGAGATTTATTCATGTTGAAACATTCAGCTCTAATTCATTCTGTTGCATGAATTTACTAGTGTTTCATTCTCATGTTGATGGATATTTAGTTTTATTTTTCTCCACTTTTACAAATGATGCTACCATGTACTTTGTTAAATATGGCTTCTAGTGCACATATATAACAGTTAGTATAAGGCAGAATTTTCTAAGGAATGGACCCTGAATGGATTACAGACATACAAGGGTATAGCTTTCCTTAATCTTCATGATGGCCAGGTATGGCCAAGAAGAGCCATGGACTGTATGGGGGAAGAGCCTTTCAGACAAACAGAACAGTAGATACAAAGGCTTGAAGAAGAAAGATTGGCCAGTTTGAGGAGGAGCAACCAAGTGAGAAAGAGGAGGAGGGGTAGGAGACACCTTGAAAAGTAGGAGGGAGAAGATATAGATCCTACAGGGCCTACCTAGTGTGTAAGGATTTGGGCTCAAGTCTCAGGAGATGTCACCACCTCTGCAGAAGTTTCCTGTTTGTCTCCCTTCTCTGTGTTCTCAAAGAACTTTGTATAGTAGCCTTCTCTTATCCGTGGGGGATATGTTCAAAAACTTGCAATAGGTGCCTGAAACTGCAAATAGTACCAAACTCTGTATCTACTATGTTTTTTCCTATACTAACAAGTGGGTAGTGTGTACAGTGTTGATGATTCACATCCTTGGTGGGACAAAGCAGTACAGTATGAGATTTCATCACAGTACTCAGAACGTGCATGCAATTTAAAACTTACTGTTTTTTTCTGGAATTTTCCATTTAATATTTTCAGACTGCAGTTGACTGTGGGTAACTGAAACCTCAGATAAGGGGGGATTACTGTTATTATCTGTTCCTTTCATTAGACCATTGGTTTCCAAAGTATGGGCCAGGGGCCTCTGGGGGTCTCTGACACCCTTTCAGGGTGTTTGCAAGGTCAAAGTTATTTTCATAGTAATACTGAGACATTATTTGCCTTTTTCACTTTCATTTGCACAAAATTGTATAGTGAAGTTTTCCAGAGACTGTAATGATATGTGATATTGTAACAGATTGAATGAAGAAGCAGATATAAGAATCCAGATGCTTCTGTTAATCTAGACATTTAAAAGATTTGCAAAAATGTGAAGCATTGCCATTCTTCTCACTAAATTTTTTTGTTTTGGAAAATATAGTTATTTATCATAATATAGGTTATTTTTGTTAACATGTACATTTATTTTGTTGTTTTTAAGTGAATTAACCAATACTACGTTTTTAATTAAAATATTTTTGTGATTTCCCAGTTTTAATTTCTAATACAGTAAATATTAATATGTATAATTCACATAACCAAAAGTTCTTTGAGGTCCTGTGGTATTGTAATTTATAGTAAGAAATATATATTTCGTCTTCCTCCCCATTCCTGACAGAGAGCTCCTAAAACCTTTGAAATTTCTTCGGTGATGAGAGTAGTGAAGTTGTCTTAAGTTAATTAGACAATTTTGGAAAGCACCTGGGTAACCTAAGGATGGGGGCTGTTGCCAGGGGAACCAACCGTGATTAAAAAGTTGGAACTTTTAGTCCCATCTCCTGACCTCTGGGGAGAGGAAAGTGCCATGAGGTTGAATCAGTCACTGATGGCCAGTGATTTAATCAATCTTGCCTCTCTGATGAAAGCATCATAAAATCCCAAAAGGACAAGATACCAGGTTGGTGAACCAGAACACATCCATACCACCATGTTGAGCTCCAAACTCCACAGGGACAGAAGTCCTGGGACCCAGTCCTGTACATCTGTCTGTTGATTAATATCCTTTGTAATAAACCCATAATCCAGTGAGTAAACTGGTTTTCTGAGTTCTTTGAGTTGCTTTAGCAAATTAATCTAAGTCAGGGAGTGGTTCCTGGGAACCTCTGATTTACAGCCAGTCGGTCAAAAGCATAGGTAACAACCTGGGCTTCTGATTGGCATCCAAAGTGGGTGCGTCTTGTGGGACTGAGCCCTTAATCCGTGGAATTTGGTACTGTCTTTAAGTAGATAGTGTCAGGATTGAGTTAAATTGTAGGACACCTAACTGGTGTCAGAGAATCGCTTGGTGTGGGGGGAAAAAACTTATATGTTGGAATTAGTGCCAATCAGAATCATAGGCTCTCAGTAATTTTTAAAAGTATTTTGAGACCAAAGAGTCTGAGAACTACTGTACTATAACAATAATTCTCAAACTTTATTATGTAAAAGA
Source organism: Physeter macrocephalus (assembly GCF_002837175.3). Classification (NCBI taxonomy): domain Eukaryota; kingdom Metazoa; phylum Chordata; class Mammalia; order Artiodactyla; family Physeteridae; genus Physeter; species Physeter macrocephalus. The sequence continues at coordinate 78,781,802 of NC_041221.1, read as the reverse complement.
ATTAACTTGGATACTTTTAATTAATTTTTAATTTTAACGTGGGAACTTTTAAAAAACACATTTACTCAGGCTTTACCCCCTAAGATTCTAATTCTGTAAGTGTGGGGCAGGATCCAAGAATTTGTACGTTTTACAATGCCTTTGCATAATTCTATTGTATATGTTCCTCTAATCATACTTTTAGAAGTATTGTACAGCTCTTTGAGCTTCTGGAAGTGCAAAACTGTCTTCTCCATGTTTGCACATTTAGCATATTGTCTAGTATATACTAGGTGCTCAGCATTGTTTGTTGAATGATTGGATGGGAGTTGAGGATAGAGTTGAGATCCAGGTGACATCAGCTTCTTAGAACTGCAAGTATCTCTTTATATAAATCCCCAATCTCCAGCTTTCTCTTGAGCTTTAGACTCATTTTAAAGTATTGAATTTATGTCCTTAGTATGCTCTGGTTTCAAATTCCATCTGACACCAAACTAGTTATTTTCTCAAATCTGATCCTTTTCATCTATTTATTTTATGAAGAAAAAAATTTATTTCATGTATGAAAAAAATCTAGAGAAAACACAATAAACCTGAAATAAAACAATACAGGTACATTTGAAGTGCCCCTTTCTGAGTTTGTTCCTTTTCTTCTTTGCCTGTTAGTAATTATTATTCTGAATTTGGTCTTTATCATTTCCACATATATTTTTAAACTTCTATTTTGTATGTAGATATACATGAACCATATTAAAGTATTTCTGCACACTTAACAACACTTATATTTTTGTGTAACATAAAATATATCTGGAAGGATACATAGGAAACTGGTCACGTTGGTTGTCCCTGGGAGAGAAACTGTATAACTGTAGGACAGGGATGGGAGGAAATTCTTATAATTTTGAATCGTGTATTACCTATCAAAATATAGATTAATTTAAAATTTAAAAATTATAAGTAGTGTCATATTGTAGGAATCTTTCTTTAGCCTACTTTTTGTGCATATTACTGTTCTTGAGATTTATTCATGTTGAAACATTCAGCTCTAATTCATTCTGTTGCATGAATTTACTAGTGTTTCATTCTCATGTTGATGGATATTTAGTTTTATTTTTCTCCACTTTTACAAATGATGCTACCATGTACTTTGTTAAATATGGCTTCTAGTGCACATATATAACAGTTAGTATAAGGCAGAATTTTCTAAGGAATGGACCCTGAATGGATTACAGACATACAAGGGTATAGCTTTCCTTAATCTTCATGATGGCCAGGTATGGCCAAGAAGAGCCATGGACTGTATGGGGGAAGAGCCTTTCAGACAAACAGAACAGTAGATACAAAGGCTTGAAGAAGAAAGATTGGCCAGTTTGAGGAGGAGCAACCAAGTGAGAAAGAGGAGGAGGGGTAGGAGACACCTTGAAAAGTAGGAGGGAGAAGATATAGATCCTACAGGGCCTACCTAGTGTGTAAGGATTTGGGCTCAAGTCTCAGGAGATGTCACCACCTCTGCAGAAGTTTCCTGTTTGTCTCCCTTCTCTGTGTTCTCAAAGAACTTTGTATAGTAGCCTTCTCTTATCCGTGGGGGATATGTTCAAAAACTTGCAATAGGTGCCTGAAACTGCAAATAGTACCAAACTCTGTATCTACTATGTTTTTTCCTATACTAACAAGTGGGTAGTGTGTACAGTGTTGATGATTCACATCCTTGGTGGGACAAAGCAGTACAGTATGAGATTTCATCACAGTACTCAGAACGTGCATGCAATTTAAAACTTACTGTTTTTTTCTGGAATTTTCCATTTAATATTTTCAGACTGCAGTTGACTGTGGGTAACTGAAACCTCAGATAAGGGGGGATTACTGTTATTATCTGTTCCTTTCATTAGACCATTGGTTTCCAAAGTATGGGCCAGGGGCCTCTGGGGGTCTCTGACACCCTTTCAGGGTGTTTGCAAGGTCAAAGTTATTTTCATAGTAATACTGAGACATTATTTGCCTTTTTCACTTTCATTTGCACAAAATTGTATAGTGAAGTTTTCCAGAGACTGTAATGATATGTGATATTGTAACAGATTGAATGAAGAAGCAGATATAAGAATCCAGATGCTTCTGTTAATCTAGACATTTAAAAGATTTGCAAAAATGTGAAGCATTGCCATTCTTCTCACTAAATTTTTTTGTTTTGGAAAATATAGTTATTTATCATAATATAGGTTATTTTTGTTAACATGTACATTTATTTTGTTGTTTTTAAGTGAATTAACCAATACTACGTTTTTAATTAAAATATTTTTGTGATTTCCCAGTTTTAATTTCTAATACAGTAAATATTAATATGTATAATTCACATAACCAAAAGTTCTTTGAGGTCCTGTGGTATTGTAATTTATAGTAAGAAATATATATTTCGTCTTCCTCCCCATTCCTGACAGAGAGCTCCTAAAACCTTTGAAATTTCTTCGGTGATGAGAGTAGTGAAGTTGTCTTAAGTTAATTAGACAATTTTGGAAAGCACCTGGGTAACCTAAGGATGGGGGCTGTTGCCAGGGGAACCAACCGTGATTAAAAAGTTGGAACTTTTAGTCCCATCTCCTGACCTCTGGGGAGAGGAAAGTGCCATGAGGTTGAATCAGTCACTGATGGCCAGTGATTTAATCAATCTTGCCTCTCTGATGAAAGCATCATAAAATCCCAAAAGGACAAGATACCAGGTTGGTGAACCAGAACACATCCATACCACCATGTTGAGCTCCAAACTCCACAGGGACAGAAGTCCTGGGACCCAGTCCTGTACATCTGTCTGTTGATTAATATCCTTTGTAATAAACCCATAATCCAGTGAGTAAACTGGTTTTCTGAGTTCTTTGAGTTGCTTTAGCAAATTAATCTAAGTCAGGGAGTGGTTCCTGGGAACCTCTGATTTACAGCCAGTCGGTCAAAAGCATAGGTAACAACCTGGGCTTCTGATTGGCATCCAAAGTGGGTGCGTCTTGTGGGACTGAGCCCTTAATCCGTGGAATTTGGTACTGTCTTTAAGTAGATAGTGTCAGGATTGAGTTAAATTGTAGGACACCTAACTGGTGTCAGAGAATCGCTTGGTGTGGGGGGAAAAAACTTATATGTTGGAATTAGTGCCAATCAGAATCATAGGCTCTCAGTAATTTTTAAAAGTATTTTGAGACCAAAGAGTTTGAGAACTACTGTACTATAACAATAATTCTCAAACTTTATTATGTAAAAGAATTAACTTGGATACTTTTAATTAATTTTTAATTTTAACGTGGGAACTTTTAAAAAACACATTTACTCAGGCTTTACCCCCTAAGATTCTAATTCTGTAAGTGTGGGGCAGGATCCAAGAATTTGTACGTTTTACAATGCCTTTGCATAATTCTATTGTATATGTTCCTCTAATCATACTTTTAGAAGTATTGTACAGCTCTTTGAGCTTCTGGAAGTGCAAAACTGTCTTCTCCATGTTTGCACATTTAGCATATTGTCTAGTATATACTAGGTGCTCAGCATTGTTTGTTGAATGATTGGATGGGAGTTGAGGATAGAGTTGAGATCCAGGTGACATCAGCAAGATGTTTTGTGGGTTGGAATGGAGAATTTAAGTTGGGGTGACTAGCAGTGACTCAGGTTATGTCAAAAAAGGAGACAGATTTTTGAATTGTTTTTAGGTAATTCTAACAGAAGAATCACTCTAATACCTTATTTATATTATTAGTGAATAAGGTATTTCACATGTGTATTTTCCCAGAGGTGAAACCCCTATAAGTTCTGAAACTATTTTTAAAGATACCTTTATGGAAAAATTTCCCCAAACATTACTTGGTTCATCAGACTACACCTCACTTTCCCATAATCAGTTTTTTCCTCCATCACTGAAATGAATATTGCTACTAACTTTTAAAAATAGGTGACCATAAAAATTTTAAGATTATTTGTTGTAGTTCTGTGGAAAATGTCCTGGGTGATTTGATAAGGATCACATTAAATCTGTAGATTGCTTTGGGTAGTATGGCTATTTTAACAGTACTAATTCTTCCAATCCAAGAGCATGGAATATCTTTCCATTTCTTTGAAACATCTTTAATTTCCTTTATCAGTGTTCTGTAGTTCTCAGTGTTTTATAGTTCTCAGTGTATAAGTCTTTCACCTCCTTGGTCAGGTTTATTCCTAGGTGTTTTATTTATTTATTTATTTATTTGTCGTGATTTTAAAGGGTTTTTTTTTGTTTTTTTGTTTACTTTGAAATTTATATGGGACCACAAAAGACCCAGAATTGCCAAAGTAATACTGAGGAAAAAGAACAAAGCTGGAGGCATAATCCTGGTGTTTTATTTATTTATTTATTTATTTGACGTGATTTTAAAGGGTTTTTTTTTGTTTTTTTGTTTACTTTGAAATTTATATGGGACCACAAAAGACCCAGAATTGCCAAAGTAATACTGAGGAAAAAGAACAAAGCTGGAGGCATAATCCTCCCAGACTTCAGACGATACTACAAAGTTACAGTAATCGAAACAGTGTGGTACTGGAACAAAAACAAGACATATGGATCAGTGGAACAGAATAGAGATCCCAGAAGTAAACCCATTACCTACAGTCAATTAATCTTCAACAAAGGAGGCAAGACTATACAATGGAGAAAAGAGGTCTCTTCAGTAAGTGGCGTTGGGAAAGCTGGATAGCCACATGTAAATTAGAACACTCCCTCACACCATACACAAAATAAACTCAAAATGGCTTAAAGATTTAAATATAAGACATGACACCATAAAACTCTTAGAAGAGAATGTAGCAAAACATTCTCTGAAATAAATTGTAGCAATACTTTCTTAGATCAGTCTCCCAAGGCAAAATAAATAAAATCAAAAATAAACAAATTGGACTTTATCAAACTTACAAGCTTTTGCACAGCAAAGGAAATCAAGAACAAAATGAAAAGACAGCCTACAGACTGTGAGAAAATCTTTGCAAAGGATGCGACTGACAAGGGCTTAATTTCCAAAATATACAAACAGCTCTTACAACTCAACAACAAAAAAACAACCCAATCAAAAAATGGGCAGAAGACCTTAACAGACGTTTCTCCAAAGAAGACATACAGATGGTCAACAGGCACATGAAAAGATGCTCCACATCGCCAATTATTAGAGAAGTGCAAATCAATGAGGTGCAACCTCATACCAGTCAGAATGGCCATCATCAAAACGTCTACAAATAATGAATGCTGGAGAGGGTGTGGAGAAACGGGAACCCTCTTACACTGTTGGTGGGATGTAAATTGGTGCAGTCACTATGGAGAACAGTATGGAGGTCCCTTAAAAGACTAAAAACAGAGTTACCATATGATCCAGCAACCCCACTCCTGGGCATATATCTGGAAAAGATGAAAAGTCTAACTTGAAAAGATACATGCACCCCAATGTACATAGCAGCACTATTTAGAATAACCAAGGCATGGAAGCAGTTTAAGTGTCCTTTGACAGAGGAATGGATAAAGAAGATGTGTATATATGTATGTATGTGTGTATGTATACACACACGTGCACACACATACCACAATGGATAACTCAGCCATAAAAAGGAATGAAATAATACCATTTTCTGCAGCATGGATGGACCTAGAGATTAACATAATAAGTGAAGTAAGTCAGACAGAGAAAGATGAGTATCACGTGATATCACTTATATGTAGAATCTAAAAAAATGATACAAATGAACTTACTTAAAAACAGAAACAGTCTCACAGACATAGAAAACAAACTTATGGGTATCAAAGAGGAAAGGGGGTGAGAAGGATAAATTAGGAGTTTTCGATTAACAGATACACACTACTATATGTAAAATAGGTAAATAATAAGGACCTAGTGTGTATAGCACAGGGAACTATATTCAGTATCTTTTAATAACCTATAATGAATCTGAAAAAGAAAAAAAATACGTGTGTGTTTGTATATATATGTGAAACTGAAGTCACTTGCTGTACACCTGAAACTAACACAACATTGTAAATCAAGTATACTTCAGTTAAAAAAAAAAATAGGTGACCATAGAGTCAAAAACAAAGATGGAAGATTTAAGATGTGCTGTGAAGAGTGGATCCAAATTTGTTGCCCCAACAAATTTTCTTTCTTTGGATCTTAGTTGTACAGAATTAAATTAATCTTAATCCTTGGTTTATGCTACACGTCTTGGTTCATGCACAGCTCTCATTTGTTGTATTCCTATATTTATTTTAAAATAATATATTAATACGAACCCATCACCTAACACAAGAACTAAAATAATAACATGTCTAATTTTGTGCTCCTCCCCCTGTCTGAGGGAATTGTTTTTAATCTTGTTTTTATTATTACTTTGCTTTTTTACTTTATATAATTGTATTATTTGTATATTACTAAGGTATATATTGTTTAGTTACTTTTTAGTTTGTAAGAAGGATATTTTCTGGGACTTACTGTTTTTCACTCAGTGTTATGTTGGTAAGATTCATCCATGTTTTTACATTTAGATGCAGTATTGACTATTTTGTAATATTCCATTGTGTGATAATTCCACAATTTATCCCTTCTTCTATTGATGGGCATTTGGATTGTTCAGTTACTATGTTTCTATGTACATTCTTGTTCACGTCTTTACTAATGATGCATGAAAAGTTTTCTTGGGTGTTTATCCAGGAATGGAATTGTTGGGTCATAAGGTATGTCAATGTTCTTTATAATTTATAAGGTAACAACTGTTTTCCAAAGTTGTTACCTTATACCTGATTTGGTGTTTTCCAAATCACCAGCGAAGTCCTGATTATCTTTTATTTTTTATTTATTTTTTTTTTGCGGTACGTGGGCCTCTCACTGTTGTGGCCTCTCCCGTTGTGGAGCACAGGCTCCACAGCCATGGCTCACGGGCCCAGCTGCTCTGCGGCATGTGGGATCTTCCTGGACCGTGGCACGAACCCATGTCCCCTGCATCGGCAGGTGGACTCAACCACTGCGCCACCAGGGAAGCCCTCTTTAATATATTTAAACAGTCTTTTGAACTATTTTCAGTATAAACATGACACAAAATTCCAAAGTTACCAAAAGATAGATACACAGTAAAACATGAGTCTGCCACCCCTATCCACTAGCCACCCAGTTTTTCCCTCTCCCAGTCAACATCATTACTCATTTGTGTGTGTGTGTATCCTTCTAGAGATATTCTGTACATGCACAAGTATTTACGTTTATGTCTTTAAAAACAAAAAACAAATGAGAGTTGTTGGGCTGCACCCTGCAGTCCTTCAAGGCCTGTATTTGCCCAGTTTCAAGACCAAAGAAAGAGCCTGGAGTCAGCAACAGAGACATCAGTGGTTTAATAGATAGAGGGAATCTTATGTGTCTGAAGCAGGGTCCTGGAATGACACCCCACTGTGTGTCGCAGCTGGAGGGCAGGACATGGTGGCGGTCTTCACCTGAGGTGGGGTAGGGGGTGATTGCCAGTTACAGGGGGAATTGGTGTCAGGTTGGCTTATCATTTACCAGGGAAACTAGCAGAGGTGCGTGCCCCTCACTGCCCCTTTGATAAGAACAATCACTAGCTGGGCCCTGGGGCAAGTATATGGGAAGGTCAGTCCAGTGAGTAGGTGTAGGTGAAGCAGGCACTGGTCGAGCAGGGGTTGTACAGAGAACAAGAGAACAGCCACCTTGAATGTCCTGACCATACAATAATATACTCTGTAGACACTGTTTTGCACATTGCATTTTTTGTTCTTTCATATTAGAATATATAGAGCAGCCTCAATTCCTTTTAGGGTATTCTGTATGGACATAACACATTTTTTTAAAAACCCAGTTTTCTATTGATGAACCTCTATATTGTTCCAGTATTTTATTCGGAAAGATACCTCAGTGAGTTTTCCTGTATGTGTGTAGTTTTGCAAATGTGCAGGCATATCTGTAGAATAAATTCCTACAAGTGGAACTGTTGGTGTAGGGGAGGAGAAACGTTTTTCTCTACCCTCCTAAATACTCTGGCTGGGACCCTGTAAATTAGACAAAAGACAGATTAACAAGAAAGAAACTACACAAGTTTATTAACACAAAAACACAGAGGAATATTCAGTAATAACTCAAAAGGATGGTTAGCAGTTGTCCTTATATAGCGTCTTAACAAAAGAACAACAGATTTGTAGAGAAGGGATAATACAAAGGAAAAGGACTTTGAGTTTCTGGCAGATTGTGAGAAGGTAAATATTTGGGGGGTAACTATTGGATGGTAAGGGCTAATAAGTAGGTTTGCTATGTAGGTTCCTCTAGTGCCTCTCTGGGCTGTTAAGGGTCTAGAGTGATTAATCTGGTGGTTAACTTCTGTCTTGTGGTAGAGAGGGGAGGGAAGGCATTGTTAGAAATTTACATCCAGCTTTTAGGTAAGTTGGGGGGAGGGCAGATGACTTTTTTGTGTCTGCTTTTTTCAGTTGCCTTCAGCCCAAAATTATCCATATGATAAAGTGACCTATTTTGGGGTGGCTTTCTGCTACCATTCACTGGCTCAAGTGGCTTATGTGTTTTAAATTTTGAGAGATATTGGCAAGTTGCCCTCCAAAGAGTTTTATCTGTTTATAATTCCACTAATGATTTAATACAGTGTTTTATCAACATGCAGTTTAACATCCTTTTGGTTTGGAAAGAATTAAACTGTGTTGGGAAGGAAAAATTTTCCTCTTTTTAAAGGTTCTTTCAGCTGGTCTAATAACTAAATTGACATGAGACAGATTAACAAGAGAAAGTCAAATTTAACTTTGTACATACAGGAACCCCACATACCTGAGAGTATCAAAGACAGAAGGGTAAAATGAGGTGTATATGGCATCCTGGGCTAAGGAATGGAAAGGGGCCTGGGACTTCAAAGGAGAGGAGGGCAATTTACAGGACAATAAGAAGAGCAGATGTTTGGTAATTAGATGTTTGCCCTGCCATACAGATGGGTCACTCAGATAAAATTTATTTCTGCTAATAATTCTGATTCTGAGAAAGACCCCCAATTTAAATTCTTCTTTGTAGTTAAGGGAGGGGCAGAAGTTTCTCTTGAGTCTGCAGGGTCTTGATTGGCTTTTAGCTCTAAACAATCCACATGCCAAGGTGGCACATTTTAGGGAGGCTCATTTGGAACCCCTTCCGTCCCACCTTTGAAACTTCCCCAAGAAGTTTCACAGTCCAGAAGTTGAGTTTGGTAGTTTACTTTATCTCACTGAATCAGTCTCTTAGTCCTGCGAGTAAGTCAGTTTAGTTAAACAGTTGTGTCTCATTTCAGGAGGCAGTGATGCTGGTGGGTTTCCCAAGGTAGGCCTATGGTGCAAGCAGTCAGGTGTTTAATAAGAGCATTTTTATGGAAACAAAAGAAAAATAATAGTTAATTGGAGCAGACTATAATCCCAATTTCTGAATTCTGAAGGCAGGCAGTTGAGAATTTCTAGATGTCTGTCTCTAAGCATCTTCAGATGGAGTGAGGGCAGGCAGTGACAATCTCATAGATTTTCCTGGTTTGCAGTTTGTATGTCTTTGGTGATTGTTTTGAATGGCCATATAGCAGTAGGCACAAAGATTGTCCATACATGAGCTGTTATGATTTCTCTGAAGTTTGTATCAAGTTGTCTAACTTTAGCTTGCATGGCTTTGGAAAAATGGCAGTTTTAGTTCTCAATGACTCCAAGTCAGAAGGGTGGGAGAAAAATGGTAAACATTAGTTTGGAGAGTTGTAGCCAAATATTGGAGGAAATTAAAATAATTCAAGACTCAGTCCAGTTTACAATAGTAGGGGACTTCAACACCCCACTTACACCAATGGATAGATCATACAGACAGAAAATTAATAAGGAAACACAAGCCTTAAATGACACATTAGAACAGATAGACTGAATTGATGTTTATAGGACATTCCATCTGAAAGCAGCAGAACACACTTTTCTCCTCAAGTGCACATG
>NC_041221.1:78747005-78771840 GCF_002837175.3 Physeter macrocephalus | reverse complement strand
CACTTTCTTCTCAAGTGCACATGGAACATTCTCCAGGATAGATCACATCTTGGGTCACAAGTCAAGCCTTGATAAATTTAAGAAAATTGAAATCATATCAAGCATCTTTTCTGACCACAACACTATGAGATTAGAATAATTACAGAAAAAAAAACTGTAAAATACACAAACATATGGAGGCTAAACAATATGTTACTAAAGAATCAATGGATCACTGAAGAAATAAAAAAGGAGATCAAAAAATACCTAGAGACAAACGACAATGAAAACATGACAATCCAAAACCTGTGAGACGTAGCAAAAGCAGTTCTAAGAGGGAAGTTTATAGCAATAAAATCTTACCTCAAGACACAAGAAAAATCTCAAACAACCTATCCTTACACCTAAAGCAACTAGAGAAGGAAGAACAAACAAAACCCAAAGTTAGTAGAAGGAAAGAAGTCATAAAGATCAGAGCAGAAATAAATGAAATAGAGACAAAGAAAACAACAGCAAAGATCAACAAAACTAAAAGCTGGTTCTTTGAGAAAATAAATCAATAAACCTTTAGACAGACTTATCAAGGAAAAGAAGGGAGAGGATTCAAATCAACAATTTTAGAAACGAAAAAGGGAAGTTACAACTGACACCACAGAAATATGAAGGATCATAAGAGATTACTACAGGCAACTATATGCCAATAAAATGGACAACCTAGAAGAAATGGACAAATTCTTAGAAAGATACAACCTTCCAAGACTGAACCAGGAAGAAATAGAAAATATGAACACACCAATCACAAGTACTGAAATTGAAACTGTGATTAAAAATATTCCAAGAAACAAAAAGTCCAGGACCAGATGGCTTCACAGACTAATTTTATCAAACATTTAGAGAAGAGCTAACACCTACCCTTCTGAAACTCTTCCAAAAGATTGCTGAGGAACTCCCAAGTTCATTCAGTGAGGCCACCATCACCCTGATACCAAAACCAGACAAAGATGTCACAAAAAGAGAAAACTAGAGGCCAGTATCCCTGATGAACATAGATGCAAAAATCCTCAAAAAAATACTAGCAAACAGAATCCAACAATACATTAAAAGGGTCGTACACCATGATCAAGTGGGATTTATCCCAGGGATGCAAGGATTCTTCAATATACACGAATCAATCAATGTGATACACCGCATTAACAAACTGAAGAATAAAAACCGTATGATCATCGCAATAGATGCAGAAAGAGCTTTTGACAAAGTTCAGCCCCCACTTATGATTAAAAAAAAAAAACCCTCCAGAAAGTGGGCTTAAAGGGAACCTTCCTCAACATAATAAAGACCATATATGACAAACCTATAGCTAACATCATACTTAGTGGTGAAAAGCTGAAAGCATTTCCTCTAAGATCAGGAACAAGACAAGGATGTCCATTCTCGCCACTTTTATTCAAAAGTTTTGGAAGTCCTAGTCACGACTATCAGAGAGAAAAAGAAATAAAAGGAATTCAAATTGGAAAAGAAGTAAAACTGTCACTGTTTGCAGATGAGAGAAAAAGAAATAAAAGGAATTCAAATTGGAAAAGAAGTAAAACTGTCACTGTTTGCAGGTGACATGACACTATACCTAGAAAATCATAAAGATGCTATTGGAAGACTATTAGAGCTCATCAACGAATTTGGTAAAGTTTCAGGATACAAAATTAATACACAGAAATCTCTTGTATTCCTATACACTAACAATGAAAGATCAGAAAGAGAGATTAAGGAAACAATCCCATTCACCATTTCATCAAAAAGAATAAAATACCTAGGAATAAACCTACCTAAGGAGGCAAAAGACCTGTACTCAGAAAACTATAAGATACTGATGAAAGAAATAAAAGATGACACAAACACATGGAGAGATATACCATGTTCTTGGATTGGAAGAATGAATATTGTGAAAATGACTATACTACCCAAAGCAATCTACAGATTCAATGCAATCCCTATCAGACTACCAATGGCAGTTTTCACAGAGTTAGAACAAAAAATTTTCCAATTTGTGTGGAAACACAAAAGACCATAATAGCCAAAGCAATCCTGAAAAAGAAAAATGGAGCTGGAGGAATCAGACTCCCTGACTTCAGACTATACTGCAAAGCTACAGTCATCAAAACAGTATGGTACTGGCACAAAAATAGAAATATAGATCAGTGGAACAGGATAGAAAGTCCAGAGATAAACCCATGCACTTATAGTTACATAATCAATGACAAAGGAAGCAAGAATATACAATGGAGAAAAGACAGTCTCTTCAGTTAGTGCTGGGAAAACTGGACAGCTACATGTAAAAGAATGAAATTGAACACACCCTAACACCATACACAAAAATAAACTCAGAATGGATTAAAGACCTAAATGTAAGGCTGGATACTGTAAAACTTTTAGAGGAAAACATAGGGAGGACACTCTCCGACATAAATCACAGCAAGATTTTTTTCGATCCACCTCTTAGAATAATGAAAATTTAAAAAATAGACACATGGAACCTAATTAAACTTAAAAGCTTTTGCACAGCAAAGGAAACCATAAACAAAACAAAAAGGCAACCCTCAGATGGGAGAAAGTTTTTGCAAACAAAGCAACCAACAAAGGATTATTCTCCAAAATATACAAACAGCTCATGCAGCTCAATATCAAAAAAACAAATAACCCAATCAAAAAATGGGCAGAAGATCTAAATAGACATTTCTCCAGAGAAGACACGCAGATGGCCAAAAAGCACATGAAAGATACTCAACATCACTAATTATTAGAGAAATACAGATCAAAACTACAATGAGGTATCACCTCACACCATTCAGAATGGCCATCATCAAAAAATCTACAAACAATAACTGCTGAAGAGGGTGTGGAGAAAAGGGAACCCTCCTACACCGTTGGTGGGAATGCAAATTGGTACAGCCACTATGGAGAACAGTATGTAGGTTCCTTAAAAAACTGAAAATAGAGCTACCATATGACCCAGCAATCCCACTTCTGGGCATATATCTGGAGAAAACCATAATTTGAAAAGATACATGCACCCATATGTACTCAGCCATAAAAAAGAACAAAATAATGCCATTTGCAGCAACATGGATGGACCTAGACATTATCATATTGAGTGAAATAAGTCAGACACAGAAAGACAAATATCATGATATCACTTATATGTGGAATCTACAAAAAGGCTACAGGTGAACTTATCTACAAAACCAAAATAGAGTTACAATTGTAGAAAATAAACTTATGGTTACTGGAGGCTAATGGGGGGGAGGGATAAATTGGAAGATTGGGATTGAAATATACACACTACTATCTATGAAATAGATAACTAATAAGGAACTACTGTATAGCACAGGGAACTCTACTCAATACTCTGTAATGGTTTATGGGGCAGAGAATCTAAAAGAGTGGATATATGTATATGTATAACAGATTCACTTTTCTGTACACCTGAAACTAGCACAACATTGTAAATCAGTTATACCCCAATTAAAAAAACAAAACAAAACAAAAATAGTATAGAATCTAATATTCACAAAGGTGTATTAATGAAACATAATTTTTTCTCGAAAATTACCTCCATTTTAACTAAAGGTAGCCAAAGTACCTTGTTTGCAAAATAAGTCTAAATTCAATAAACCTGTTCTGGTTATTTACATAAGTGCAGCAATAATAGCAATTGATCATATAGGCTCTTTTAAATCTCCTTTCCTAGAACTTTTTCAAAAGGAGTCTCAGTGCTTGCTTTATCAGCACATATACTAAAATTGGGATGATACAGAGAAGATTAGCATGGCCCCTGTGCAAGGATGACACGCAAATTCATGAAGCGTTCCATATATTTGTATGCATATGGCTGATTCACTTTGTTGTACAACAGAAACTAACATAGCATCGTGAAGCAGTTACACTCCAATAAAGATGTATTAAAAAAAAGGATAGGTTATTACAAGAAAAAAAAAAGGAGTCTCAGATGGAATTTAAAATATTACTTCTCAAGGCCAGGAAGCCAAGCCAAGAGCTTGTCATAAGACTCTCATGTAATACCTGTAGAATTGGGTGAATTCCTCCCTTCTTCAGGTCCCGCAAAATCCCAAGGTACCTGTACCTGCCAGGAAGTGACTTTCCTGACTCATCTGGTAAGGCTGCTGTGAACCCTGTAAGCAAGTTACCAAGCTGTTTTTCCAGGGGGCTTTATTGGCTCCATAAAGTCAGTCTTAGTTCCTTAAAGTTGTTTGGTCATACCTGAGTCTATGGACATTCTCAAACATGACATTCCAGCCAAAGCCTTGGCAATACAACCAATGTTTCCAGTTGTATCCTGTTATAAGTAGAGCAGATTTCTTTTGAATTTATGCAAATAACTATACTGCCATGTAAATAAGAATATTCACTAAGGGTTTCCAAATTCTGGAAGGATCGGATAGGGAGAAAGAAATAAATGATTCAGTTCTGCTTCCAAAGGTATAATTTACCAAATTGCTGAAAGTCATAGTGAGCTTAAGAGGAAAGGTTTCCTTATATCTGGAAAACAAAACATTAGAGAACCAACATGAGAAGTCATAAAAATTATCATCCTTATTAGCTCATTTAGTCTCTTGTAATTAATTGTTGTTGATCTTCATCTTAGGTTAGCAGCTTTATGAATCAATCAGTTTTCTATTAAAGTTTTAGTATTTTTTACTCAGTTCCATGTTATATAGATCCTAAAGTTATCAAAAACCTGCATTCTAGAGTATTTCTCAGGTCTTTTCTGTGAATCTCCTTGAAGATGAAACATTTTTACAGGAACATTTTTGTAAAGCATCAGAGTACAACAGTAACTGTAAATGACAAATGATTTAAATATACGTTATTACAGATTTGATGAGAGTTCATTGTAATGGAATTAACCAGGAAGTTTGGTTATTTCTGTGACATTCAACATTTTAGGATAGTAACTAGAATTATGGCTGATAGCATAATACCAAGACACATCAGATTTGTAAGAATTTCTTATTATTTCACAAGCACTTATGTTAAATAACATAGATCTACACAAATGTAACCTAAGAAGGTTTTAGCATCACTTATTTGACAATGCTAACCACGTAATTTAACATACCAAATAAGCCTAGTTAATGTAGCATCTCTCTTTTTATAAGAAGAGAGAGCAAATCCTTTGAGATGTTTTAGGGGCCCTCTGAAAAATCCCAAATTTAGCGAGAGGTCAGAAGGACTTTAGTATTTGGTTTTGGGAAGTTTGTCAGACATATTAAAAGGTTTGGACACTTGACTAAATAGGATCACAGATCATTATGAAACAATACTTAATTATCTATTTGACCAAAGTGATAATACAGGATTACAAAGGCAAATACAAAAGGTTACACAGTTGAAAGCAAAATTTAGCTCCTTTAATATTGAGGACTCAGTTTTCCTAAAGTGATCAAAGACCTGATCAAGACAAAATTAAAATACACAAAATCTTGGCTTTCTAGGCAGATTACTTAAAAGATAAAAAATCTCTCATAATCTCTTATCAGGAGATGACCAATAGTCCAAAAAACTTTGTCCTTTTAACAGATGAAAAAAATTAAGTTCCAGTTTTAAGTAAGGATACTGTTGATTTTTAAGCTTAATTTCATAATTCTTATAATAAAATTCATTATTTTAGCCTTCTTGACCACACAAGTTAAAACTGCCCCCCCCAAGCAAAAACACATCTCTATATCTCATATTCTCCTTGGCCAAAAACATATCCTAGTTTTCTTGCACATAGAGTTGTTTCTCCTATTATTTCCTATATATTGTATGTATAGGCTTAATTACATAAACTAGAATTCTTAATCCTTAGAAACCTTAATTTCTAGTGAGAAATAAGAATTAAGCAATTATGAACTATTAAACCAGCGTTAGATTGTCAAATTTATGAATACGTATAATAATTTCTAGAAACATGTACCCTTTTAAACATTACAGTCTTTCATTGTGGCAGAAGACATGTTTGCTCTCATACCCATTTTTTTTTTCTTTAGTTTCTCTGTAATAGAAATCCAAAAGTAGATAAACCTATGTTTAGTAATTAATTTTTCTGTGTTTTATCTTATTTAAAAATGATCTAGATATTCAGTGAATTTAACTTAACCATTATTTAACTTAACTTAGCAAAACTCTAAGGGTGTAAGTTGCCAAGGAGATTTGGGAAACTCTTTAATCATAAAAGAAAGTTTTTTATTACTTTTTCATTACTAAAAAGTTCACTTAAATCTCTTACCTCATTTACATTTATCTAATTCATTTGTTCCTAACAGTCATGTTCAGGTTACTTACAAAAACTTCATCAGACCTTAGGCAATGTTAGTCATCATCCTGAGTTATTTTTTTGGCTGACAAATTTTGTAACAGATATCATGAACTTATTTGACTTTAAGCCTAGGAAGAATGAAAGTATTATACTTAATGCTGATAACTCTAAAAGACATGCTTGTATTAATAAACCAACAAACTTAAACTAGCTCTTATTTACCGAAAATTATCATAGATCACAGGAACTTGAAAAAACATTTGAGTTAGTTTCTGAGATTTAAAAATACCTAATTTATAAAAATTTGATTTTATGCCAATTAAATAGTGCTCTTTTACAAGTGACTTTTGGCAATACCATTCGGGGGTTAAAAAAAAAAGTACCTTGTCTATAACATACATAGATAGACATACAATCAACATAAAGATAGAAATGGAGATCTTATGAAAAAATTTTTTGCCATGAGTCAGGTATGACAATACAAAACTCACTAGTCATAAATAACAGTTAGAATAAGTTAAGTTTATCTGCTCAGATGGCTAAAGCTTTTTCTAAAACAAATATCTGTGAGAAGGCACCTAAGATTTGTATTTGTCCTTGAACTAGATTTTGGGCAAGGGTGTTTCTATAGCACTTTGTATTTTTTAAAAGCCTCTGTTTCTGTTCTTTCCCTTCATTCTGAGGTATTGGGGATGGTCTGGATAAGAGTTCTCAGAGAGGTTACAAGCCTTTTTTAGTTAATAGGGGAGGTTTGGCGATGGATGGAACTTGAATGGGCCTCTAGAGCAGCATTTCCAGTTTTGCAATGATTTGTCCTCAGAAGATTTGGGTTGTAACTTAAATGATGTCATAGGTTGATCCTCCTGTCCACCTACATTATTCTCAATTTGCTTATTTCTCTCTGGGTACATAGTTTTATTTTCACGTAGGGAATAAGGCATAAAAAATTTTCTATCAGGCTCTGAATATCAGCTATGGGCACAAGTTCAGTCAGACCAGTTGCCCCCCCGTCTTATTTTCTGCCCGTGTTATTTATCCACTAATCTCAGAAAGTAATCCATTTACAGAAACTTTTGAGGATCCTCTCTGCTTTAAGACATTCTTTTGAACTATGGTCCTTTGTTTGGCCTTTGGCTAAGGAGTGAAAGATACCTAAAGAGGATCACCTGTAGCCTCAAGTGGTCTTACTTTAAAAGGTAACTGTTTAATAGTCTCTGCAGAGTGGAAAGGCAATTCAGATAGAGAATTAGTGAAACATGAGTACTCAGGAAAAGGATAGAGGGGAGCCCTAGGAGTAACGTTAGTCTCAATGTCCTCCTGTTTTAGGTAGCTCCCATGTCTTCATTTTTTTCATAAGCCTTTTATAACAGATCTTTCAGTGAAGCTATTTTGGGATTTTGAAGTCTTTTTGAGGCTCCTGCGTACCAATTATAAATAGGTGTCCCATTCTATTTGATTTGGAAGCCCTTGCTTTTAAGTGCACTTTTTATTTTTCATTGAACTATAGTTGATTTACAATGTTGTATTAGTTTCAGCTGTATAGCAAAGTGTTTCATTTATATATATGTAGGTGTATATATATATATATATATATACACACACATACATACATATATTCTTTTTTAGATTCTTTTCTATTACAGCTTATTACAAGATATTGAATATAGTTCCCTGTGCTATACAGTAAATCACTGTTGTTTATCTATATTATACATAATGGTGTGTTTCTGTTAATCCCATACTCTTAGTTTATCCCCCTCCCCTTTCCCCTTTGGTAACAGTAAGTTTGTTTCTATGTCTGTGAGTCTGTTTCTGTTTTGTAAATAAGTTCATTTGTATTACTTTTTAGATTCCAGATATAAGTGATATCATATAATGTTTGTCTTTCTCTGACTTATTTCACTTAGTATGATAATCTTTAGATCCATCCATGTTGCTGTATGTCAGTTGCATCATTTGCAAATATTTTCTCCTAATCTGTAGGTTAAGTGCATTTTTTGAATTATCCAGTTGGATGATCCAGTTCCTCATAATAGCCATTGTAATTCTAGGTTGTAATTCTCCTGAGTGCTGGCAGCAGTTTGGTAGGACCCTAGCCGCAAATGGAGTTCAACCCACATTTCTGTCCAGCCATATTTCGGAGTCCTCAGCCTGATGGTTAGCAGGCCAAGTTCTCAGAACAGAAAACAAGCTTGGTAAGATGTTGGCCTTTTGAAAAAGATGTCTACACCTTCCAGAACTGCAGTTCTTAGACATGAAATAGCAGGTGTGCCAGAAAGTGGTGCATTTAACTCTTTGGATTCTCAGAAGGGGGAATTTATGTTGGATGTGAAGTTTAATTTCTATTCTTTTGTTAAGGGAGTCCCTAAGGCTAGCTGTTATACTTCTTTGTATCCACTTAACTTTGTCTTTCAGCATGCAGTTGTTTAGAATAAGAGATCTCTCTGAAAGAAAAAAAGTTTTGTTTTCAAATAGTCAATTTAATCTCATTAGTGAGTCAAACCAATAAGCCTTCTTATTATGGCATAACCAGGGACGAAAGAGGTGTCCCATAAGAGAGTGCAAAAAGATGCAGCCCTTATAAGATTCAGAAAGTTCACTTCCAAAGATGGTCTAAAAAGTAAAGTCCTTCATGAACGCCACGAAGGTTGAGATGGCAAAGGCCCCTTATGGACTGGGACAAGCTCCTTTGAGAACTGGCACAGCCAGTACAAAGAGATTTTCCAAACCCTAGTCTATTCAACTGGCCACCAGGTGCACCCTGGTAAGTGTACCTTCTGGATGGCAGAGAGCAGAGAGAATATTTTCACTAGTCACAAAACCCAGCTCTTAAGGCATAGAACAAGAAAACAGTGACTATTTCTGGGAGGAAAAGGATCAACAGTACCCATGAGTACTCATACCAAATAACCAAGAGTTGCTAAACCAAAGGAACTCATTCCATAAGTATTTTTTCCTGCTAATCTAAATTGAGAAAGGGAGAAAACGAGACTTTCACCACCATTCTTCCACCAGGCTCTGCAGGTAGAGATCTGGGTGTCTGATGTGGTAAGAATTCTTACCTTTTGTTGGCTCATGTCAGAGGTCCCAGAATCTTCCTACTTCAGCATCTTGGGAATGAGTAGTGCCCAACCGGGTGAGGTCTCCTGGCTGGCTCGCCAAAAGTGTTGAGAAGGAAAATTTTTCCTCTACTCTTCAAAGGTTTTTTAGACTGGTCCAATAATCAAATTGATGTGACACAGATTAACAGAAGAAAATAAAATAAAATTTTGTACATACAGGAAACTCACATACCTGAGAGGTTCAAAGACAGAAAGGTAAAGTGAGGTACAGTTGTCACTCAGTATCTGCAGGGGATTGGTTCTAGGACTTATTGTAGATACCAAAATTCTTGAATGTTCGTTTCAGTCGGCCCTCCATATCTGCAGATTTCTCATCTGTGGATTCTGCCAACTGAGAATCATAAACATAGTACATAATCCAAAGTTGTTTGAATCTGTGGGTGTGGAACTGGAGGGTACAGGTTTATTTATTGAAGAAAATCCATGTATAGGTGACTCGTGGTTCAAACCCAGGTTGCTCAAGGGTCAACTGTATATATGCTATCCTGAGCTAAGGAGGAGTGGAAAAAGGTCTGTGGCATCAAAGAGGGGAAGGACATTTCATAGGACAATAAGAAGAACAGATGTTAGGTAATTAGATGTTTGCCCTGCCATACACATGGGTCACTCAGTAAAATTTATTTCTGCTAATAATTCTGATTCTGGGAAAGACCCCCCCCATTTAAATTCTTCTTGCTAGTTAAGTGAGGGGCAAAAGTTTCTCTTGAGTCCACAGGGTCTCTATTGCCTTTTAGCTCAAAATAATCCATATGCCAAGGTGACACATTTTGGGGAGGCTTGCTCTGAACCTCTTCAACAGGGTAAGTGAAAATGTCCAAGTATGTTTAGTTTTTATAGGAGAGTACTTTCCACATTGTTGAAAATAACAAGAACAGATGAGGCATACAGGTATGCTAAACAGTTTACATTAATTTCACTTCTGACTATAGTCCTAAAAGGAGAAAATCTTTTCCTTTTGAAACACTAAATTGTAGAGCTGATGAAATACCCCTTAGAGATTCTCTATCTCCCAGTTTCCCAACACTACCCCCCCCAACAAAAACAGTCAAGAGAGGGAGATAATTTGCTTCAGATTATCCAGCTGATTACTGGTAGAGTTAGAACTAGGAAACTTTCTAAAGTTACTACACTACACTTGGTCATTGCACAAATGTGAATTCTTCAAAATCACTTTTCTGTTCTAAACTATTACCAAAAATAATTTGTTAGATTTTATTCAAAGTTTGGTCCTTGAAACTAGGTTTAGTAAACTTTGACAGTAAGTTATTTTTCAGTTCTTTATTTGGATTTTAGTTTTTAAACCATACATTTATGATACCCAAAGAATAACTATTGGTTATGCTAGAACTAAGTTAGTTTAATAAACAGTCCAGTTTTACTTTGTGAACATTGCTTTCTTATTCAGTTCTTCATTAGTGTACTTACTTAGGAGAGCACATGAATTGCTTTGGTTTTTGAGAAGATTCATCTTGATATCTCTCCTTAAGAGAAATTTTGGAGAGTACTTTAATACTGTTGAAAATTATAAGATAATAACAGATTAGGTGTACAGATGTGCTCAACAATTTAAATTACTTTCGAACAGAGTCCTAAAAGGATAAAACATTTTTCAAATACAAATCTTAAATTCAAAAATCTAAAGGAAAATACATATCTAAACTTTATGTTTCAAATACTATTGCCAAAGAATCTATCTGGGCAAAGAGACTAAGAATAAGCAGAATAGACTTTAAAAGACCAATAGCACCTTGCTAGCACATTGCTAATAAGGACTAATAGGTACTTAAACTGATGAAAGTGATTCAGACAACAACGTATTAACCCCCTACTGTGCCCTGTTTTTAGCTGTTAATAGACATTAACCTTTTAAAGAAAGACTAACACTATTATATTCATTTTCTAAGCTTTTGATACATCAGTGAACTGTAATAGCCACTTGCTATATTTGATCTTATAGCTCAGTGCATTTTCCAGAATACTTTTGAGAAATGCTAACTGCTCTGAAAGTTTAGAGTCCATGTACTCTTTAAGAATTCTTGATTGGGATTGACATATATACACTAATATGTGTAAAATGGATAACTAATAAGAACCTGCTGTATAAAAAAATAAAATTTAAAAATTCAAAATGAATTCTTAATGTAATAAGAAATGATTTTACATTACATTTTGATTATTGTTACCAAAAGTTTTTATAGAAGTCATATGGGAGGAATAAATGCTGATATATTTTTTGCTGACAAAGAGAACATTGTATATAGTAAAAATGATCATTTTAAGATAGTTTTTAACATAAGGCCACATTTTTTTCAGAAAATTTCCAGTAGTATTGTATCTGTGAAATTATAAGTATTATAAATAGTTGGTTATTTTCTAGAAATAAATCTTATTCTTAAAGATTTGGCCTATATGTATATGTATTTATGTATAAGGGAAGAATTAAAAAATGTAATTTCCTTTAAAATATAAGTAAACTTTAACGCTGACTTCCTATAAGTTAGAATAATAAAGTTTTGTTTAGGTGCATTGCTTTTAATAGTACTTCTTTAGAGAAGAGATTAGAAAATAGTTCTTGGATGTTTTATGTTTCATGCTTCATAGTAATTGCAGATACAAAGCTAATAGAGATTTGAGTTGGTTTTCAAAACAGTTTTATCTTGAAGAAGCTGATTGCATGATATAAGTAAATGTTGAAGAATGTATTGACTGGGTTAAATAATGTTGCGATGTATGTAATTTGGATAAATTAAGATTTCACCAAAAATTGGGGCCTTTCATAATTCTTTAAAGTGAAAACAAAAGCATAGTACCTAATTTGTGGTTTAGATGGTACATTTTTTTGTGACCACAGGAATGAATGATATATACGCACAGTGAATTTCTATTATTTCTCATGCCAGTTCAAAACCAAGAAAAAAATGAAACATATTTATGAGAGTTTGCTTTTTACAGTTTGTGGATTTATTATTATGACTACCAAGTTAATATCTGAAAGTAGGTTTAGGCATAGGAGTTAAGTTTATTACTGAAGGTTGTATTGGGGCATAGCTTTTTTGCTAGGAATAGTTTTTTTTTGGTAAAGGTCAAGTGCATATTATTATACCAATCAATCTTCTCTTCTCCTGGAATAGATGTTTTCTGTAAAAGTAAAATAAGGTAAATCCTTTTTTTCCATCTTATTTTTGAAATGTATTCTCCAATTTAATGTCCCACTTGGCTGAAATTTTGTTTTCATAAGTTAGAAATATTGAAATAGGTCTTGAGTGGCAAGTTTGAGATGCTTCTAAAGGCTGAAATTCTCTGTTGGGAACAAGGTTGTGAGGTTATGACAAACTGCCTCTAGGACAGAGTTTTTCAACCTTTACACTTTTGACATTTTGCCCTGGGTAATTCTTTGTTGGGGACTGGGCGAAGGCTGTCCTTTATATTGTAGGGTGTTTAGCAGTAAGCCTGGCCTCTACCCACTAGATGTCAGTAGCTCACCTTCCCTTTCCACCCCTCCTCCCAACACACACATGCACACACACTTGTGGCAACCCAAATCGTCTCCAGACATTGTCAAATGCTCCACTGGTAGGTAGGGAACAAAATTGTCCTTGTTGAGAACCACTGCTCTAGGGTTAGAGGAGGCTTATCACAACTGACATTTGAGTGGGATCTTGTAGAAGTGACATTCTAGATAGAACTATATGTATAAAAGCATGGAGGTGTGAATCAGTATATTATATTCAGGAGTGAGTAAAAACGTTTGTGATGGTTGGAGCATCTAGGGTATGTGGGTACTGAGGAGATAGTAAGAGAATGGTTGATAAAATAATTTAGGATACAGTTGTGTATGTCATACTAAGAAGTCTAGATTTGTAGGTGAGTGACAGTCTGACTAATCCACACAGTATTTAATTGCCTCTTTGCTTCTCTGGATCTTTCCACTAGAGTGTATGTTCTCTGAGGGCAGAGACCGTGTCACTCTTTTTTCACCATTATATCCCTAGTGCCTATCACGATATTTGGGACAACTTGTAAAGTAGGAAGGACAAAAATAGAGAATTTATAGATGTGAAAATCAGAAGAGGTTGTGGTGGCCGTGAGAATGGAACTTGAAGACTTGCAAATGCAGGGAGTATAATTAACCAAGGGCCCCTGCTACTGGACTGTGAAATATGTTACTACATTTTCCCAAAGCCTTGCTTCCTATGAGCTGCTGACAGCTAGTGGCAGACAGACCTTTTCCTGGGGAAATGGGATTCCTGTAACAGCCACCTTTGGCCTGAGGACTCCCCAGTGGCCTTGCCAAACCTTCCTAAAACTGTATGGCAGTCTAGGATGCTTCCTCCTAACCTTTCCTCACTCTTTCATTCAGGCTCAGACTTGCATCATGGTCTGATGACCCTCCCAGCCTTCTCCAGCTCCCTTCCCATTTTCTCTCTCATAGATATTTGCACTGACAGAATCCTCGCAAGTTTAATCCCATCTTAGTGTCTGCCTCTCCAAAGACCTGGCTAACAGAAATTAAGTGACTTTCAAAAGGGTACACAGATATCAAGTGGCAAAGTAGAGGCTCTCCAATCTAGGGTTTAGGTTTCTTAGTCCATCCCTCTAACCGTTAACATGCTATCCTTTAGTAAGGCAATAACTTTTGACTCTGGCATTTATTTTTCCTAGCTAGTCTTTTGAGTCTAATGTTGTGATTAAATACCTTAATTCTGTAGTTGATTATCAAATCTTTAAGAACTCTGATAGTTATTCCAGGTCTCAGACCAATTAATTTTCCGGCTGTTATTTGTCATGTTGCTAGAAAATGGCATGGAAGTGGAGGAAAATACAATAGACAGTTTATGTTTTGTTAAGGAATGTGTTCCAAGATCTTTTCAAATCCCTCACGTTTGCAAACGCAGTAATTTTCTTAGATTCCTTTACTTACTATTATCACTGCCAGTAGCAATTGACTTTCTTTTCTGGCTCTTTTTCCTCAAAGAAACAAAATGGGTTTTTGTTGGTTTGTGGTTAGTTCATTTACTAGAGTTATATCACACACACAGACAAAAGAAAGAACAGAACAGCTACGTTGAGATTGGATTCTGGACAGTTGTCAGACTCATTCACCATATTGGTGACTTGTTCCTGAATACCACACAGCTCATAACCATAACTGTATTTCAGCAAAATTAAAATTATATTACATGAACATTTTGGGGTATTTACTGAGAGTTAAGTCCTCAAATGTTAAGTCCCCAAATGTCTTCTGTATTTTCTTGGAGACCAATGACATATAGGGAAAAAAATCATTGAGGACCTTTTACAGAAATAACTTAGTTTATTTTCTTTTCTTTAGAATATAAAATGTTGACATTACCTGATTTTTGTTTAAAGATCTTAGAAATATGAAATAGCGTTTACTAAGTAGAATAAATATTAAAATTTTTCTATGCTTTAATTTTATGACCAGCAAGGTTGGGAGAAGAAGGGGAGGGATCAGTGAGAGATACGTAGATGGAAGAGACATAAGACAACAGAAAGAAGAGGAATAAGGGGTAGAAGGAAGGAGTAAATATTTGCTTTGGGCTCTGGGCCTCAGATAACATTTCACTTATTCTACCCATGAAGGGACTTAAGCTCCTTGAGAGTGACACAACATGCTTTATTCTCTTTGCAGTCTTCAGAATCCAGGATGGTGCCTTGAACTTAATAGTTATTCAAAAAGTGTTTGATTCATAGCTGAATGACAGGCTGTTGAATCAGTGCTCAGTTCTTCAAATATTTCTGACCCATAATTGTTAGAGTCCTGATTGGGATAACTAGAGTGGCCTCTCAGGCTAGAAAGTATTCCCTGAACTTTATCAGCAGCAGCCTGAGGTGTAAAGGAAGTTTAGCCAAGGGTTAAATCCAGGCTCAAGCTAATTTCCGTAGTCTATGTTTTCAGGATTGGTAAATATATCAGTTATTTAATATAAAATCTCCCTTCAGCCCTTTTCTAAATATGCAGTTTCCTCTGACTAGAACATTCCCCAGCATACTGCTTTGAATAATACTTAGTCCTCAATTTTTAGGTCTCTTCTTAATCATTACTTCTTTCCTGAAGTCTTCCCTGGCTAATGACAGAATCACACGCTCTTTGTGTCCCAAGCGCCATCAAACCTAGAGATTTACATGCATCTTTATTCTTACTGTACTCATTACTTCTTCTTAGAATCAAATATCTTAACCTTTTATTAAAAGGCATCATTCTATCTGTGTACCAAATCCCATCCCTTTGTTAAGTGTTGTCTTTTCTCTTTAATCTCTTTACAAGTTTATTCCCAAAAGTATTCAAACATGCTGAAGTCACTAATATCTTAAAGAATCAACAGCAAAAAAACCTTTATCTCATTTCCCTCCCTAGGAGCCAGACTTGTGGAAAGA
Source organism: Physeter macrocephalus (assembly GCF_002837175.3). Taxonomy (NCBI): domain Eukaryota; kingdom Metazoa; phylum Chordata; class Mammalia; order Artiodactyla; family Physeteridae; genus Physeter; species Physeter macrocephalus. The sequence goes on along the minus strand of NC_041221.1, from coordinate 78,756,027 downwards.
GTTCATCAGCACTGAAACAAAGGTCACTCATAATATCTAACAGTCTTTATCTTGACTTACTAGTGGCCGTTGACAGAATTACTTTCCCCTCCTTGAAAAGCTTTCTATCCTATTTTCTTTCCTTGGCTAGTGATACTGCAGTACTCTGGTTTCACTTCTACCTCTTTGCTCCTCCTCAGTCTTATTTTTGTTCTTTTCTTCCTTTGTTATTTATGCAACAGAAATTTATTGAGCCACTGATATATGACATATACTGTCTGCATGACAGGGATATAGTGGTAAATAAGACAGATGTAAAATTTCTCATCACAAGAAAAAAATTTTTGTAAGTCTGTATGGTGGTGGGCATTGTGGGGATCATTTTGCAATACATATAAATGTTGAATCGTTATGTTGTACACCCGAACTAATACAATGATGATATATGTCAATTATACACCAATTTTAACAAAAGACAGTTGTGTCAATACTTCTTGCATTAGTGTAGCTTACCGTCTCTCAAATGTTCTCTGGGGCTCTACCTGGGGCTTTTTTCCCTTTTCACTTTGTAAATACTCCAATGAGCAGCCTCCTTCACTCCTATGACCCCAGTTACATCAGTATGTTCCTGATTCCCTCATATATATCTTCCTTTTGAACTCCGGGTCTGGGTACCTCTGGACATTTCCACTTTAATGTCACACAGGCACCTCCAGTATAACAAGGCCCTAATTTTATATTTTCTCTCTCCCACACTCTTCCTGGTCTCCTTATCTCAGGCACTGGCACTACCACACCACCATCTGCCCAGTTACCTTTGGATTCTCCTGCTCCCTTATCTTCCCACATACATTATTCACCCTGGTTAAAATAATCATTAATTTTATCTATATCTCTTCATTCCCCCAGCTACCACTCTTGACTAGACCACAACCATTTTTCTCCTGTATTACAATCACACTCCCCTTATCTGCCTTGCCCTAGCCCTGCCCGTCTCTATTACATTTTCCATATTGCAATCATAATGGTTTTTTTAAATAATCTTTTTAAAAGGTAAATATGATTGAGTAGGTCATTCACCTGATACATCTGTTAAATACATTTAGGAAAAATCCAAATTCTTTAGTATGACCTTATAAGGTTATGTTCTGGGCCCTTACTCTCTTGTTTATCTTTTGCTACTCTTCTCCTCCACACCGAATGAATCAGCTTTTCTTAATTTTCAAGCCAACTTTCCATATTCTCTCTCACTTTAGAATCTTTTGTGCTCTTCTTGGTACCTAAAATGCTGCCACCATGCTTGCTACTCCTGTCATATACCCTTTCCCTCTTCTTTGCTCTGCTAATTCTTACTCATTCATCAAATCCTAACTTTGACATCATCTTCTTGAAAAAGGCTTCCCTAACAGCCCTCCCCCAACTTCCCTTTAACTTAGATCTGCTTTAACTGTACTACAAAACTGCAGTAATCAAAACAGTATGGTACTGGTGCAAAAACGGAAATATACATCAATGGAACAGGATAGAAAGCCCAGAGATAAACTCATGCACCTATGGCCACCTAATCTATGACAAAGGCAAGAATATACAATGGAGAAAAGACAGTCTCTTCAGTAAGTAGTGCTGGGAAAACTGGACAGCTACATGTAATAGAATGAAATTAGAACACTCCCTAACACCATACACAAGAATAAACTCAAAATGGATTAAAGACCTAAAATGTAAGGTCAGACCCTATAAAGCTCTCAGAGGAAAACATAAGCAGAACACTCTTTGACATAAATCACAGCAAGATCTTTTATTTTTATTTTTATTTTTTTATTTAAGACCCATTTATTTTCTAGTTCTGCCCACATGGAGATACACACCTTGAAAAGGCGTTAAGTTCTTCCATTCACTTTAACACCTTGTTCTGAAAACACGTGTTCCAAGATTTCAACTATGAGATCCACATTCTTAAAGCACTAATTCTTAAACCTCATCTAGATTTCTCCCCTTGGATGGGGGGAGATGACCAAACACAGCGAAGAACAGCTCAGGACTGTGGGGTCTGCTCAACCAGAAGACCTTGAAGCTCCCCTGATCACCCAGCTGGAGCCAAGATTAGGTCCCTGCGACAAGGGGCACCTGCTGGGCTGCCACCACCACAGATGGGACACCGCTGCCTTTGGACACCTTCCTGCCCCACCACCACCGGCCCCCAACTCCTGTGCTCTTCACTAGGCTGGCTGTCACCTTTAGTTTCCCTGGAGTTTGGGGATTCCAGACCATCTCTGCTCACACTTCTGTGTCACGCCTGCTGCCTCAGCACTGCTGATCCACACCAAGGGGAAAAGCACACAGAACTGCTTTTCAACACACAAATGTTCCACACAAAAGTTATTTTATAAGCCTGCAGGTTCTTTTTCATCAGAGGACATTCCCAAGGCCATGACTTCCCCCGGCTCTCCACTGCCCTTGCAAGCAGACTGGACGTGCGTGGCCGCTGTGCTGTGAGTTGGGCACACGCCCCTGGCTCCACTCCAGCGCACTCCTGGAGAACTAAGGGTGGTGCCCTGGGCTCATTGGCAGGATCTGTCCTGAAGCCAGTCTTAGAGTGACAAGAGCCACACTTGCAGGTCTATTCTACTGACCAGCCACACAGGACCGAGCTGGGCCCACGGACCTTGGTCTGGATTGTGTTGGCTGGTCATTCTTGCCTAGGTTCACAGGCCAACAGCCATTGTCCTTCCTTTCCTGCTCATCACTGCACCAGCAGCTCACTTCTACCTGCTGCCATCACATGCCTGGCAACCTCATGTTCCAGGACCAGTCAAGAACTGAGACCCCAGCAGGCCTCTAGTTCCCAGCAAACTCTGCATTAAACTACTGCTGCCTAGCTGTGTTCTCGAGGCTTCAGAGCCAGGAAAGTACAGAGAGCATAGCAGGCTGCGGTGCCTCCAGGCCTGGACCCGTGATGCTCTGCGGAGGTGCCGGAACCTCGCCACACCCCCCACCCCAACACAAGTGACCTCTGTGCCCGCCTGTCCTGTGGACCTGGGTGCACCTCCGGCCACCGTGACCCAGGACAGAGGCGCAGGGCTTGGCTGGAGGCCGGCGCTGGGGCGGGCGGGGACCTGGGCTCCGGCCCCAAGGCCGTGCGGACCCGCCAGGCCCACCTCCGTCCCCGCTGTTGGAAAAAAGCAGCAAGATATTTTTTGATCCACCTCCCAGAGTAATGAAAATAATAACAAAAATAAACACATGGGATCTAATTTAACTTAAAAGCTTTTGCACAGCAAAGGAAACTGTAAACAAAACAAAAAGACAACCCTTAGAATGGGAGAAAATATTTGCAAATGAAGCAACCAACAAGGGATTAATCTCCAAAATATACAAACAGCTCATGAGCTCGATATCAAAAAAACAGATAACCCAATCAAAAAATGGGCAGAAGATCTAAATAGACATTTCTCCAGAGAAGACACACAGATGGCCAAAAAGCATGTGAAAAGATGCTCAACATCACTAATTATTTGAGAAATGCAGATCAAAACTACAATGAGGTATCACCTCACACCAGTCAGAATGGCCATTATCAAAAAATATACAAACAATGCTGGAGAGGGTGTGGAGAAAAGGGAACCCTCCTACACTGTTGGTAAGAATGTAAATTGTACTGCCACTATGGAGAACAGTATGTAGGTTCCTTAAAAAACTGAAAATAGAGCTACCATATGACCCAGCAATCCCACTTCTGGGCATATACCTAGAGAAAACCATAATTCAAAAAGATACATGCACCCAAATGTTCATTGCAGCACTATTTACAATAGCCAGGACATGGAAGCAACCTAAATGTCCATCACCAGAGGAATGGGTAAAGAAGATGTGGTACATATATACAATGGAATATTACTCGGCCATAAAAAAGAACAAAATAATGCCATTTGCAGCAACATGGATGGACCTAGAGATTATCATACTGAGTGAAGTAGGTCAGACAGAGAAAGGCAAATATCATATGATATCACTTATATGTGGAATCTTAAAAAAATGGATACAAATGAACTTATGGACAAAACAGAAGTATAGTCATGGATGTTGAAAACAAACTTATGGTTACCAGGGGATAAGGGAAAGGAGGGATAAATTGGGAGGTTGGGATTGACATATACACATGACTATGTATAAAATAGATAACTAGTAAGAACGTGCTGTATAGCACAGGGAACTCTAGTCACTACTCTGTAATGGCCTATATGGGAAAAGAATCTTAGAAAAAAAAAAGTGGATATATGTATATGTATAACAGATTCACTTTGCTGTACACCTGAAACTAACACAACATTGTAAATCAACTATACTCCAATAAATATTAAAAAAAAATTAACGATGAAAGAAAAAAATTGTATCTGCTTTGAAAGATAAAATATTCTCCCCCAAAGATTAATGTATTTTACTGAAGGGGTTGTGGTTATGGAATACATTTTAGATTTTAATGTTGAATTCTTATTTGAATAACTGGGTTTCTGGTTGTAACTTTCTTTAGTATCTTTTTTTATTTTTATTTCTTTAAGGCCCCCAAGGAGCCTTTTACTTGCTACTGTGTTTCAAAAGAAGTAAAATATGAAAGGAAGATTTGATGAGTAGTTAAGAAAAGTATTTCAAAGGGTATCATTTTTGCCTCTTGGTCTTATTAACAATGTAGGTAACCTCAGGAATATATATATAACTTTTCTGTAGGGGAATAGTGCTGGTGGGCTTCTTGACTTTGAGATATTGAAATGCTGGTCTTAGTAGGACATTCCCTGGAAAAGATGGGCAGCGAAGGGAAGTGATCCAACTAAAGATAACTGACCTTCTCTATAGAGCAGTGTATTTTAAACTTTTTTGATGCAACCCAGAGTAAGAAATAGACGTGTTTTTTTTGTTTGTTTTTGTTTTTTGTTTTTTTTTGCATCATGGCACAGTACACACACACACACACACACATTTATAAAACTGGAACAAAAGTTTAATAAAATATTCCTATTTTTAGCACTTATAATGTACTCTGATATTTCCAGTTCCATTCTGTTCTCTTCCATTAAAACAGTGCTGACCAAAACCTGCTGAATTGATTTCAGGAGTCATGGATTAGAACCCTGACTAATGGGTTACAACCAGCCATTTGGAAACACTCCTATAGAGGTCGCTAGTGACTAAAATCTATTTTCAAACTGGCCAGCTCAACAAACAGAATCACAGCCAAGTGGGAGTACTTGGTATGGGAAGGACATGAGTAACAGTTACTGAATACTTGTTATGTGTGCAGCATCAGATCAGGAACTGTACTTACTTTATATTCACTACAGTGTTGTAGAGTAGTTAGTCTTCCTATTTTACTTGGGGAAACAGCCTCAAAGAGACAAGTAACTTGCTTAAGGTCATATAAATATCAAAGGTCAGAACTAAGATTTGGAGTTAGTCTGCCTAACTCCATAGCCCATTCATTTGTACCATGTTACTGTGTCTCCCAGGTAAGTAACATTGCAATAGACATGCTAAACTTAGAAGGGAATTAGTGACATTTAGGTATCTTCAAAATTTTATAGTGGAAAATAACAATAAAAAGCCCCATTAAATGTGAGTTGAGACAGGCATAAACATTGACAAACAGTTAAATAGTGATAGATTATATTGGCTTTCCAGAGAGCTTAAGTTCTTCATGCCTCTGCTCATCCAAGAGGTAGAGGTAATATCCTTAAGGCTGAGATATATGGGATTTCTTGTTGGTAAGGTAAATGAAATGTTCAGAGGCTTTACTACTGCACCAGAGCAGATAATAAGGCAATTAGAACCGTTAAATTGATGAAACACCAGAGTGGGATGAATTATATCATGAATTGCAAAGAAACAAGAAATTTTATGGCAACTTTTGAGACCTAAGGATGAAAGATATATCAGTAAAGAGACAAGAAATTGATAGTTAAACTTTAAGTGCTAGATTTATTGACTGAAAACCCAACTAAGCATTTTAGGGTCAGTTTCAGAATATTATTTATCAGCTTTGTAAATAAATAGAGAAAATGATCAGTCTCTGTTGATGGTTTGATTTCCACTATTAATAAAATGAATTTAAGATGTGTTTCTTCCTTTCCATTTCTGAGCTGCAACATACCCTAGGGATCATCTAGTCCAGCCCCCTCATTTTACAGATGTTGAACCTGAGACCCAGAGAAATTAAGCAGCTTACCCAAGATCACATTACAAAGTAGTCAAGAATTAGAACTAAAAACCAGATCTCCTGACATTCCATTGACTTAAGTTTTATTTGACCTGAGTAGGAGAATTGGTAAGTTACTTCTTATATAAGCTGATTTATGGAATACTCTACTTTCTTTAAAATTCACATCACATAAATAATCCCACTGCTAACACTTAAATAATGCACTATTTGCCAAAGAAAGCTGGAAAACAGTCACTGGAGATGGCTAGCCTTTCATGTTTTAATAAGGAAAGGACTGCCTGCTTTTTGTTTTTATTGTCGTTGTTGTTAACAAAGGCTTTTGGTCATACTTTCAGTCTAAGAATCAGATCTGCAAATGTGAGTGTGCACACCTAGCAGATAGACTTCTGATAGTTTCCTTAGCAACATGAGCTTTTTCATATTTATGTCAAAAACTTCAGGAGTGGCTGTGGCTATTGGTTTAAACAAACAGGAAAAAGGTTCAGTTATAAGCTCTATCTTTAGAAAACTTTTGGGGATGTTATTCTCATATATTTCCAAAAGTCCTTTCTAGGTTTCAGAAACCATATATACATATGCCTTTAATTTAAGTGGGCACAACTAATTTCGACTGTTTCTGTTGCAGAATGTTGGATAGATCTCTAATATTCATCATCTATATGATTTTTAATGCGCTGACACAGGATGACTATTAATTGAGATACTATTGTGCAAGCAGCTCAACTGTAAAGCATTACGTAGATGTATATTGTCATCAAGATACAACTATTTCGGTTATAGTTGTTTGGATAAGAAATCAGTTTAAAATTCTGAGTGAGTTGAGGAAGGCTTCCTGGAAGAAATGACATTTGAAGTAGATCTTGAGTGAGCGGTCCAGATGAGTTGAGGATTGGGAAGGATTTTGTTCTCTTAGCAAAAGAAATAAGATAAAGATATCCATTTAGGAAATGAGTTGGATATACTTGGGACATTTTATGGACATTATGATAGTTGTGTAAAAAGCATGGAGTGTTGGGGCTTCCCTGGTGGCACAGTGGTTAAGAATCCGCCTGCCAATGCAAGGCATACGGGTTCCAGCCCTGGTCCAGGAAGATCCCACATGCCGCAGAGCAACTAAGCCCATGTGCCACAACTACTGAGCCCACGAGCCACAACTACTGAAGCCCACACGCCTAGAGCCCGTGCTCCACAAGAAAAACCACCACAATAAGAAGCCTGCACACCGCAACGAAGAGTAGCCCCCGCTTGCCCTAACTAGAGAAAGCCTGTGAGCAGCAACGAAGAGCCAACGCAGCCAAAACAAAAACAAAAACAAACAAAAAAGCATGGAGTGTATAATGAGAAATACAGCTACGGGGTCTTTAATGTCCTTTTGAGAAATTTGGAATTCTATAGACATTGTGTCTGTTTATTGAATTATCTAAGTAAAGCAAAGGAATTCTAGTGACAGTTTGAAGGCTGCATTGTCGAGGTGAAGGAAACAGTTGTTTCCTTGTGTTTAAATTTTTTCTTTTCCAGCTAGATTTTTTAACTTAGAACCAACTTGACCTCTGTTGGACTATGTCTAGTTAAGTGCTACATAGTAGTGGTTGCACAATCAGAGTTTATTTTAAATGGATGAATCTCTGCTTTGGGAATTTCTTTTAAGTGGAGATAATCCTGTTTTATGTTGTTTTTTGTTGTTTTTTTAAAAATTTTATTTATTTTTTTTATACAGCAGGTTTTTTATTAGTCATCCATTTTATACACATCAGTGTATACGTGTCAATCCCAGTCCTCCAATTCATCACACCACCACCACCCACCACTGCTTTCCCCCCTTGGTGTCCATACGTTTGTTCTCTACATCTGTGTCTCAATCTCTGCCCTGCAAACCGGTTCATCTGTGCCATTTTTCTAGGTTCCACATATATGCATTAATATGCGATATTTGTTTTTCTCTTTCTCACTTACTTCACTCTGTATGACACTCCCTAGATTCATCCACGACCCAATTTCATTCCTTTTATGGCTGAGTAATATTCCATTGTATATATGTACCACATCTTCTTTATCCATTCGTCTGTGGATGGGCATTTAGGTTGCTTCCATGACCTGGCTATTGTAAATAATGCTGCAATGAACATTGGGGTATATGTGTCTTTTTGAATTATGGTTTTCTCTGGGTATATGCCCAGTAGTGGGATTGCTGGGTCATATGGTAATTCTATTTTTAGCTTTTTAATGAGCCTCCATACTATTCTCCATAGTGGTTTTATCAATTTACATTCCCACCAACAGTGCAAGAGGGTTTTTGTCCGTTGATTCGTTTGCAAATATTTTTTCCCATTCATTAGGTCCCATTTGTGTATTTTTGTTTTTATTTCCATAACTGTAGGAGGTGGATCAAAAAAGATCTTGCTGTGATTTATGTCAGAGTGTTCTTCCTGTGTTTTCCTCTAAGGGTTTTATGGTGTCCTGTCTTACATTTAGGTCTCGAATCCATTTTGAGTTTATTTTTGTGTATGGTGTTAGGGAGTGTTCTACTTTCATTCTTTTACACGTAGCTGTCCAGTTTACCCAGCACCACTTATTGAAGAGACTGTCTTTTCTCCATTGTATATCCTTGCCTCCTTTGCAATAGATTAGTTGACCATAGGTGCGTGGGTTTATGTCTGGGCTTTATGTCCTGTTCCATTGATCTATATTTCTGTTTTTATGCGCCAGTACCATATTGTCTTGATTACTGAAGCTTTGTAGTATAGTCTGAAGTAAGGGAGTCTGATTCCTCCAGCTCAGTTTTTTTCCCTCAAGACTGCTTTGGCTATTTGGGGTCTTTTGTGTTTCCATACA
>NC_041221.1:78744201-78746614 GCF_002837175.3 Physeter macrocephalus | reverse complement strand
TTACTTCTTCTTTTCCAATTTGTATTCCTTTTATTTCTTTTTCTTCTCTGATTGCTGTAGCTAGGACTTCCAAAACTATGTTGAATAACAGTGGCGAGATTGGACATCCTTGTCTTGTTCCTGATCTTAGAGGAAATGCTTTCAGTTTTTCACCATTGAGAATGATGGTTGCTGTGGGTTTGTTGTTTATGGCCTTTATTATGTTGAGGTAGGTTCCCTCTATGCCCACTTTCTGGAGAGTTTTTATCATAAATGAGTGTTGAATTTTGTCAGAAGTTTTTTCTGCATCTATTGAGATGATCATATGATTTTTATCCTTTAATTTGTTAATATGGTATATCACATTCATTGATTTGCATATATTGAAGAATCCTTGCATCCCTGGGATAAATCCTATTTGATCATGGTGTATGATCCTTTTAATGTGTTGTTGGATTCTGTTTGCTAGTATTTTGTTGAGGACATTTGCATCTATATTCATCAGTGATATTTGCATCGGCAGGCGGACTCTCAACCACTGCACCCCCAGGGAAGCCCCCTGTTGGAAGATTTTTAATCACAGTTTCAATTTCATTACTTACGATTGGTTTGTTCATATTTTCTGTTTCTTCCTGTTTCAGTCTTGGAAGGTTTTACCTTTCTAGGAATTTGTCCATTTCTTCCAGGTTGTCCATTTTATTGGCATAGAGTTGCTTGTAGTAGTCTCTTAGGATGCTTTGTATTTCTGCGGTTTCTGTTGTAACTTCTTTTTCATTTCTAATTTTATTGATTTGAATCCTCTCCCTCTTTTTCTTGATGAGTCTGGCTAATGGTTTATCAATTTTGTTTATCTTCTCAAAAAAGCTTCTAGTTTTATTGATCTTTGCAATTGTTTTCTTTGTTTCTATTTCATTTATTTCTGCTCTGATCTTTATGATTTCTTTCCTCCTGCTAACTCTGGGTTTTGTTTTTTCTTCTTTCTCTAGTTGCTTTAGGTGTAAGGTTAGGTTATTTGTGACTTTTCTTGTTTCCTGAGGCATGATTGTATTGCTATAAACTTCCCTCTTAGAACTGCTTTTGCTGAGCCCCACAGGTTTTGGATCACTGTACTTTCATTTTCATTTGTCTCTAGGTATTTTTTGATTTCCTCTTTGATTTCTTCAGTGATCCATTGGTTGTTTAGTAGCATATTGTTTAGCCTCCATGTATTTGTGGGTTTTATTTTTTTTACAATTTTTTTCTTGTAGTTGATTTCTTTCTTTAAAAAAAACTTTTTATTTATTTATTTATTTATTTATTTATTTATTTATTTATGGCTGCATTGGGTCTTCGTTGCTGCACATGGGCTTTCTCTAGTTGCAGTGAGTGAGAGCTACTCTTTGTTGTGGTGCGCGGGCTTCTCCTTGTGGCGACTTCTTGTTGTGGAGCACGGGCTCGGATGGAATGTCCTATAAATATCAATTAAATCTCTCTGGTCTATTGTGTCATTTAAAGCTTGTGTTTCCGTATTAAATTTATGTTGGAAGTTCTGTCCATTGGTGTAAGTGAGGTGTTAAAGTCCCCCACTATTATTTTGTTACTGTCGATTTTCTCTTTTATTGCTGTTAGCAGTTTCCTTATGTATTGAGGTGCTCCCATGTTGGGTGCATATATATTTATAATTGTTATATCTTCTTCTTGGATTGATGGCTATTTCCTTTCCCATGTTAGGGAAGTTTTCAACTATAATCTCTTCAAATATTTTCTCAGTTCCTTTCTCTCTTTTCTTTCTGGGACCCCTGTGATGCGAATGTTGTTGCGTTTAATGTTGTCCCAGAGGTCTCTTAGGCTGTCTTCATTTCTTTTCATCCTTTTTTCTTTATTGTGTTCCACAGCAGTGAATGTTACTGTCGATTTTCTCTTTTATTGCTGTTAGCAGTTTCCTTATGTATTGAGGTGCTCCCATGTTGGGTGCATATATATTTATAATTGTTATATCTTCTTCTTGGATTGATCCCTTGATCATTATGCAGTGTCCTTCCTTGTCTCTTGTAACATTCCTTATTTTAAAGTCTATTATATCTGATATGCATATTGCTACTCCAGCTTTGTTTTGATTTCCATCTGCATGGAATATCTTTTTCCATCCCCTCACTTTCAGTCTGAATGTGTCCCTAGGTCAGAAGTGGGTCTCTTGTAGACAGCATGTATATGGGTCTTGTTTTTGTATCCATTTAGCAAGCCTGTGTCTTTTGGTTGGAGGATTTAATCCATTCACGTTTAAGGTAATTATCGATATGTGTGTTCCTGTTGCCATTTTCTTAATTGTTTTGGGTTTGTTTTTGTAGGTCCTTTTCTTCTCTAGTGTTTCCCATTTAGAGAAGTTCCTTTAGCATTTGTTGTAGAGCTGGTTTGGTGGTGCTGAATTCTCTTAACTTTTGCTTGTCTGTAAAGC
>NC_041221.1:78734309-78743023 GCF_002837175.3 Physeter macrocephalus | reverse complement strand
GTTATTCTGCTACTGATTCCTTCTAGTGTATTTTTCATTTCAGTTATTGTGTTGTTCATCTCTGTTTGTTTGTTCTTTAACTCTTCTAGGTCCTTGTTAAACATTTCTTGCATCTTCTCGATCTTTGCCTCCATTCTTTTTCCAAGGTCCTGGATCATCTTCACTATGATTATTCTGAATTCTTTTTCTGGAAGGTTGCCTATCTCCACTTCATTTAGTTGTTTTTCTGGGGTTTTATCTTGTTCCATCATTTGGTACATAGCCCTCTGCCTTTTCATCTTGTCTCTCTTTCTGTGAATGTGGCGTTTGTTCCACAGGCTGCAGGATTGTAGTTCTTCTTGCTTCTCCTGTCTGCCCTCTGGCCTGTGGTCCCCAGGACTGTCACAGCTTCGGCTGGTGGGGCCCCTCCAGAGCTGGTAGCCTCAGTTAGGCCACCCTCCCCTCAGGCTCTAGGGCAGTTCAGTCTGTTGTTTTGTTTTTAATGCAAACCTGTGAGTAGGGCGTATAAAACTGGGCTTCTCATGTTTGCCCTTTAGAATGAATGTAAAGTGTGTATAGAGTAATGAAGAATGAACAGTAAGCATATGGGTATGTGAAGGACAAATTAAGCCAAATAAACTTGAATGCTCTTATTGTGTTAGCTTTTTAATAGAGTAGAATTACAAAATTCATATTCAGTAGGCAGGAAGCTAATATCTAATTTTCACTAGAATAGTTAATACTATTTTAGGAAAATTAAAATAAGTTTTTGTTAGTTGTCAGCATGGGCTAAAAACTAGCAGTTGGATCATACCAAAGGTAATGATGGCATCATATTGAATTGGAGGTGGTGTTCTGCATGGTGCCATAGGTGCTATGTTAAATACAATTTTATTTAAATCATGTTAATTACCTGGGAGAAGGCATGCAAGAAATCCACAAAGGATGCAAAGTTTGGATTGTAATTAGAACAGAGCTGAAAAGAACTAGAGCGATGAGGCATGCCTAGGTAAACATAATGAAATTTCCTTTGAAAAATTAATTACCTTGAGAGGAAAACTGAGCAAATTATATGCATTAAAAATGTTTTGCTTTCGGCTTTCGGCTCGGAGGAGGCAAAGGTGCAACTTTATTCGGTCATCCCGAATCCGGGTTCATCTGACACCAGCCGCCTCCACCATGCCACCTAAGTTCGACCCCAATGAGATCAAAGTCGTGTACCTGAGGTGCACCAGTGGGGAAGTTGGTGCCACGTCCACCCTGGCCCCCATGATCAGCCCCCTGGGTCTGTCTCTCCCTTGAGAGGAAAACTGAGCAAATTATATGCATTAAAAATGTTTTGCTTTCGGCTTTCGGCTTGGAGGAGGCAAAGGTGCAACTTTATTCGGTCATCCCGAATCCGGGTTCATCTGACACCAGCCGCCTCCACCATGCCACCGAAGTTCGACCCCAATGAGATCAAAGTCGTGTACCTGAGGTGCACCAGTGGGGAGGTTGGTGCCACGTCCACCCTGGCCCCCATGATCAGCCCCCTGGGTCTGTCTCCAAAGAAAGTTGGTGATGACATCGCCAAGGCAACTGGTGATTGGAAGGGTCTGAGGATTACAGTGAAACTGACCATTCAGAACCGACAGGCCCAGATTGAGGTGGTACCTTCTGCCTCTGCCCTGATCATCAAAGCCCTCAAGGAACCGCCAAGAGACAGAAAGAAGCAGAAAAACATTAAGCACAGTGGAAACATCACTTTTGATGAGATTGTCAACATTGCCCAACAGATGCAGCATCGATCTTTATCTAGAGAACTCTCTGGAACCATTAAAGAGATCCTGGGGACCGCCCAGTCTATGGGCTGCAGTGTTGATGGCTGCCACCCTCACGACATCTTTGATGACATCAACAGTGGTGTGGTGGAATGCCCAGCTAGTTAAGAACTGCAAAGAAAAATAATAAAGTGTTATTTGACAACCAGTGGAAAAAAAAGTTTCATTTCTAATTTGGCATTTGCCAATTAAGGAAAGTTGAGTACCTCAGTTAAGAGCCTGTCTTACCATGTTGTGATCCTTTGTATCTAGTATATCAGTAGCCAAAATGTCTTCATAATATGTAAAATCTATATATATGATTTCATAGGATCTAGACACCCATTTGCTTATGGAGAAAATGTTTAAGATTGAGAGAAATTCTGAAACAGGAGACTTGTAGTCACTCTTTGTGGAGAACTATAACTCTAGAAAATGTTTTTAGTAATGTCTCAAATCACTAATTGTTTTCATTTTTTCTTTAGAGAGAAAAGATTGTAATAGGTTTCCACATCTATCAGTAATGTCCACCCTGAATATTAAATTAATGAGACTCTACCAAGAAATTACTTCTCAATTCTTCTAGAAGTTTCTCCTCCTAAACAAGAAAAACAAAAATGTTAGCTGTCTTGCACTTTACCATTAAATTAAAATACTATATTTTGTGAAAAATGCTTTCTTATCCACATATATCGTGAAGCCATAGAGATAAGATTGATAGACCTGACTGTATAAACATTATAAAATAAAATTTCTCTAGGAGAACAGAACAGAAAAGGAGGTAAAAGGAAGACAAATCAAATAAGATGGAAAAACAAACGACATATTGGGCAAAGTATTTACCAACTACATGTCAGATAAAGGATAAGGTCTAGAATATAAAGAGTTCTTACAATTTAATAAGAGAGATGAACACTCCACCATAAAGATAGATAAAAATATAAACAGAAAATTTACATACAAAGAAAGGAGAATTGGATGACATATGAAATAATAACACTATGAACTACATATGGTTGTAAGTACGTCATAGATATTAACCCATTTAATTCTCCCAGCTACTAATATTGGCAGATACTGTTGTTATCCTTGCTTTACCATTGAGGAACTGAGGCACCAAGAATTTAAGTAACCTGAACCAGTGGAACCTGCATTCAAATTCAGAAAGTCAGACTGTACCCTTAATGACTATAACTCACTAATAATCACAAAAATACAAGCACAGCTATGATATTATTGGTCACCTATAACACTGGCATAAATGAAAACACCAGTAGCAAGTGTTGGTGAGAGAAATGGGCTCTCTTCTCACTGTTGATGCAAATGTCAGTGGTACAGTCTTTATGGAGGGCAATTTGGCAATACATATCACTAAGTAAAATGTACATACCCTTAGACCTAGAAGCCATGCTACGATTTTCATTTAAATAAGATATGCAGACAAGGGTATAGATGTATGTACAATTATCTTCATCACAGTGTTTACAATAATACTTTAAAATTGGAAATAATTTGTTTTCATCGATAAGATATTGCTTAAAATATGCTGCATGCAATCAGTGCAACACCATACATATAGTTATTAAAAAATACCTGATATAGGGCTGTATGCATTAACATGGAAGGACTTCCACAACCTACTGAGTGAGACTAGACAAGGTCAGTGTGAAGGAAGGGATAGTATTTATCTTGTTCATTGCCTGCTGCTTGGCACAGTGTAAGCATATGGTAACTGATGGATGGATGGATGGACAGATGGATGGACAGATGGATAGGAGAATATGGTATAGTGAAAACATTCTAAGACTTGAAACTGGAAGGTTTCTGTTTTGTTTCCTCCTAGTAACAACAGATCACTGGAATTCAAGCCCTTTAAAGCATTGGTGTTCCACAAATATTTCTTTAAAAAGAAGCAATTCAGCTTGTGTTAACATCTGTATTAATTTCTTAGGGCTGCCAATATAAAATTACTGTGAACTGGGTGGCTTAACACAACTAAAATTTATTCTCTCACGTTTCTGGAGGCTAGAAGTCTGGAATCAAGGTGTCAGCAAATCATGCTCTTCCCTCCATCCTTCCTTGCCTCTTCTAGCTTCTTATGGTTGCCAGCAATCCTCCATTTTCTTTGGCTTTTGGCAGTATAACTCCGGTCTCTGCTTCTGTCTTTACATGGCCTTCTTCCTGGTGTGTCTCTTATAAGGACACCAGTCATTGGACTTAGGGCCCATGCCAATCCTGTATGACCTCATCTTAATGAATTATGTCTATAGAAAACCTATTTCCAGGCTTCCCTGGTGGCACAGTGGTTAAGAATCCGCCTTCCAATGCAGGGGACACAAGTTTGAGCCCTGGTCCAGGAAGATCCCACATGCTGTGGAGCAACTAAGCCCATGCACCACAACTACTGAGCCCGCGTCCCGCAACTGCTGAAGCCCGTGCTCAGTAGTTGCACAGCCTAGAGAAGCCTTCTCTGCAACAAGAGAAACCACCGCAATGAGAAGCCCACGCACCTCAACGCAGAGTAGCCCCCGCTCACCGCTACCAGAGAAAAGCCCGCACACAGCAACAAAGACCCAACGCAGCCAAAAATAAAATACATAAAATTAAAAAAAAAAAAAGAAGAACCTATTTCCAAGTAAGTTCACATTCTGAGGTTCTGGGTAGACATGAATTTTGAGCAACACTATTCAACTCCTTACAACATCTCAGCTGAATACAGCCTTAAGGATGGAGTCTTACTGAATAGTCAAACTTTCAAGTTTTACTTTTTTAAAAACACCAAAAAACTATTTCAGTTTAACCGTTCTGACTGGAAACATTTATAAAATAGTTTATATACCACTATTAATACTTAGGATTATATTAAAATATTACCTAAGAAACTGGAAATAAGATTTAATCTCAGAGGATAAAATGAAAGCAATATTTAATAGGTCATAATAAAGATACACAAAGATGTCTGAAAGAGAGAATGGGTTCTAGTCTTATAAGACTAGACTGTTAACTGATTGACTGGATTATCTTTTCCACAAAGAGTGTGTTAAGTGTGTCAATAGGAAGGAAGCTTGGTCAACAGTGAAAGCGCAGAATAAAGAAAATCACAGGGTAAATATCGGTTTTGTCCACCTAAAGCCTTGTCCAGGAGATGGGGGTGTTCTGAGTATAGTTTTACTGTTTGTAAGACCACCCTGTTTCCTTTAAGTAAAACAGTAGTTTTACTTTACTTTACTTTTTAGCAATGGAAATTTTTTTCCCCTCCAAAGGAAATCTTAAAAAGATTTCAAGCACATAAAACAACAGAAAACAAAGAGAGCTTCTGAGACACCTCCTTAGAATGCTAATGCTCCAAGAAAAGACTGAAAACTGCTTAAGCTATGAAATAATTCTATTCCTACAATAATACTTTAAAATTGGAAATAATTTGTTTTCATCGATAAGATATTGCTTAAAATATGCTGCATGCAATCAGTGCAACACCATACATATAGTTATTAAAAAATACCTGATATAGGGCTGTATGCATTAACATGGAAGGACTTCCACAACCTACTGAGTGAGACTAGACAAGGTCACTGTGAAGGAAGGGATAGTATTTATCTTGTTCATTGCCTGCTGCTTGGCACAGTGTAAGCATATGGTAACTGATGGATGGATGGATGGACAGATGGATGGACAGATGGATAGGAGAATATGGTATAGTGAAAACATTCTAAGACTTGAAACTGGAAGGTTTCTGTTTTGTTTCCTCCTAGTAACAACAGATCACTGGAATTCAAGCCCTTTAAAGCATTGGTGTTCCACAAATATTTCTTTAAAAAGAAGCAATTCAGCTTGTGTTAACATCTGTATTAATTTCTTAGGGCTGCCAATATAAAATTACTGTGAACTGGGTGGCTTAACACAACTAAAATTTATTCTCTCACGTTTCTGGAGGCTAGAAGTCTGGAATCAAGGTGTCAGCAAATCATGCTCTTCCCTCCATCCTTCCTTGCCTCTTCTAGCTTCTTATGGTTGCCAGCAATCCTCCATTTTCTTTGGCTTTTGGCAGTATAACTCCAGTCTCTGCTTCTGTCTTTACATGGCCTTCTTCCTGGTGTGTCTCTTATAAGGACACCAGTCATTGGACTTAGGGCCCATGCCAATCCTGTATGACCTCATCTTAATGAATTATGTCTATAGAAAACCTATTTCCAGGCTTCCCTGGTGGCACAGTGGTTAAGAATCCGCCTTCCAATGCAGGGGACACAAGTTTGAGCCCTGGTCCAGGAAGATCCCACATGCTGTGGAGCAACTAAGCCCATGCACCACAACTACTGAGCCCGCGTCCCGCAACTGCTGAAGCCCGTGCTCAGTAGTTGCACAGCCTAGAGAAGCCTTCTCTGCAACAAGAGAAACCACCGCAATGAGAAGCCCACGCACCTCAACGCAGAGTAGCCCCCGCTCACCGCTACCAGAGAAAAGCCCGCACACAGCAACAAAGACCCAACGCAGCCAAAAATAAAATACATAAAATTAAAAAAAAAAAAAGAAGAACCTATTTCCAAGTAAGTTCACATTCTGAGGTTCTGGGTAGACATGAATTTTGAGCAACACTATTCAACTCCTTACAACATCTCAGCTGAATACAGCCTTAAGGATGGAGTCTTACTGAATAGTCAAACTTTCAAGTTTTACTTTTTTAAAAACACCAAAAAACTATTTCAGTTTAACCGTTCTGACTGGAAACATTTATAAAATAGTTTATATACCACTATTAATACTTAGGATTATATTAAAATATTACCTAAGAAACTGGAAATAAGATTTAATCTCAGAGGATAAAATGAAAGCAATATTTAATAGGTCATAATAAAGATACACAAAGATGTCTGAAAGAGAGAATGGGTTCTAGTCTTATAAGACTAGACTGTTAACTGATTGACTGGATTATCTTTTCCACAAAGAGTGTGTTAAGTGTGTCAATAGGAAGGAAGCTTGGTCAACAGTGAAAGCGCAGAATAAAGAAAATCACAGGGTAAATATCGGTTTTGTCCACCTAAAGCCTTGTCCAGGAGATGGGGGTGTTCTGAGTATAGTTTTACTGTTTGTAAGACCACCCTGTTTCCTTTAAGTAAAACAGTAGTTTTACTTTACTTTACTTTTTAGCAATGGAAATTTTTTTCCCCTCCAAAGGAAATCTTAAAAAGATTTCAAGCACATAAAACAACAGAAAACAAAGAGAGCTTCTGAGACACCTCCTTAGAATGCTAATGCTCCAAGAAAAGACTGAAAACTGCTTAAGCTATGAAATAATTCTATTTATCTAATTTTCCTTTTTTTGGTACCATACTCACCAATGAATTTTCTGGTAAGGCTATGGTTTTTCGCATAGGTCTGCCTATCATAAGAGAGTGGGCTTGCCTTTTGAAAAACACTTTTTTCTAGTGCCAGTAACAATTGTGCTCCTCATTGTATGTCAGTAAATTGGCATTCTAGCATTATACATCAGCCTCATTAATCAACGTTGTTCTGCCCTTAAGACATGATTCTACTCTTGGTGGGCTTACAAAATAAATTTTGAGCCTAAGAACCAGAAATTTGGCTGTGATTAATGGACCAAGGAAGGGAAAGCTTTTTTAGTAAGGCCCCTCCTGACCTTTCCAGTGGAACACAACCAGACATAGCTCCATGAGTATTAGTTTTTTCTCATTTAAATTTCTATTAAAAGTTTCTTTGTTTTTAAACAGAGCATATCATTTAACATTTTTTTTTTTTTTACCCTTCCTGGTCCTGCTGCTCCTTATCTTTTTTAATACTTAAATTTATCACTATCCTTTATTATAAGTAAAGGTAAGACCACTTTAGGGGATTATCAGGTTGCTGAGGCCTTTATATTCTCCTTGAAGTGCTCCTAACTGCCTTGCTTTATATGGGTCTTCTTTCTCATCCCTAGTGAGATTTCTATCATTACTTCTTCTATCAGCATCCCTGTCTATGGCACTAGTTTTCCCCTTTCTCATCTATTACCTTAAAATACAAGAAACCAAATTTTTATGTAAATTTATAAGAAACCAAATTTGTAGAAATAGAGTAACTGCTCTGAATGAGGACATGAAGATCTCTCCTATAAATCGTATATATAAACTTCAGTGTAAATTTTGACCTTAATTTTGGCTCTTCTGAGGCCATTTTCTTGCTTTTTTTTCTTACTTAATAAGAAAGAAATTGAAATCTCTTTAAATAGGTAAAGGTGCACACTGTCTACATTTCAGAGGGTAGATGTGCTTGCAGTTTCAAAATGCATTATTCTAATAAAAAATATACATAATCTCTTGCTTTGTCCATGTTTTCTTCAGTATTTGTACTAGAAGCATGGTTTTGGTAAAAAAGTAACCTTTACTAAACATTTGTCTCTTTTACTGAGGAGGACTGTTAGGGTATGAACTCTTGAAAGTAGATTGTAAGCCTTAAAGTTCTTGGCTCAGTAATTTTTCTTCCACATTTTTCTCTAGAATCTTAAAACTTGAAGCTTTACCTGATTAACTACAGTTAACTCTACTTTAGCTTTACTCATGTTATTAGCATGAATATAGTATATTATAACTATACTTCAGCTTTACTCATGTTATTAGCATCAATATAGTATATTATCTTTTCTACTTATGTTTTTAAAAATTGTCTTCATTTTTGTGTATTTTGTACTTATAAGTTTCACACGGTCAAGTATCTTATCTTTGTTTCCTTTACTTTTTCATTATTATGAAATCACATACTATCATTTAAGTACGTCTGTTTGGGTGAGTTAGACTTGAAGTTTGTGTTTGGGCTATATTGACTATATTTATAACTCCAAAAAGTTTTTTGGAAAGTGTGAATACCTTTTTCATGTTCTTGCCTGTTTATGTTTCCTAATCTGGGGAAAGAGCCAGAGTTTTTGGAGTTATAAAATTTTCCTAT
>NC_041221.1:78714309-78729309 GCF_002837175.3 Physeter macrocephalus | reverse complement strand
TTTAGAGATCATAGATGACAAGCTTCCTGTACTAATTTGTTCATTAGCTCTAGTTAAGGCACCAATTTTAAAGTGTTTATATTTTCTCTTGAAGCCATCTTACTTTAAAATTACCTTTTAAAAAAAAATTACATTCCTTTATAGAATTTGGCCTAAAAATCATTGAGTATTTATTAGCATTCAAGTACCATATCTAAGCTGAAAAAATAAACTTGTGTTAGGAAAAGTTGGATTAGATTTTTTAAAATTTTTGTCAGCTGTAATGTTACTAAATAATTTTTCACTTTTTGTTTTTATTAATTAATTGGAGTATAGTTGCTTTATCATGTGTTAGCTTCTGTATAATTTTTCAAACTAAATACTTTGCTGATAATATTATAAGGTGGTGTGGCCAGCTACTTTCTACTAAAATGTGAATTCAATTATAAACAAATTAAAATTTAAAAAGTGATAAGATATATAATGTTCATATATTTAATATTAATTACACTAGTATTACTAGTATGTTATACTAGTAATATATACTAATATTAATTAAGCTATTGCCACATTGATTTATTTTAAAAATTAATTATATTATTTAAATTAATAATATGACATTTTATTAACTTCTATAAACTGGCAATTTTGAATAGAATATTTTTGTATTTATTATAGGGTAAAAATACACTTTAGAAATTTAAAAATAGGAATTTACCAAATACTGTAATCAGAATTTTGAGTATTACCTATCTTTCATTTTGGATTCCAAGTTGGTATTCTCTGGAATATGTTTAACTGGATTTTAATAGGTAAGTTGAAAAAGAGTTCTGCTCAAATTAATTTGAGAAGGGCTGAGTTAAAAGTTAACATTTTTCTTTATTGTAAGATTACTCAAAAGCTTTCACTGTGTGAATCTTTAAGAGGGGAATAGAGTATGCAATATTTCTCAAGCGTTATCTGTTCATAGAAATCTTTTTTTTTTTCAACTATCTATTATCATCTCTTGGAAGAGCTTCCTTTTTCTAATGTGAAAAGAAACAATTGTTGCCACATTTGAAAAATGGCAATTTGGTTACATTTACATGATCAGTTAAAGGATAGATTTTCTCCCCTACATATACACAAGTTTGAGCCTGCTGCTGTTTCTTTTATCCCCAAATACTATAGTTATTGCTTGGGTTTTTTAGGTTGATCAGACAAAAGGATGTTTGTTATAGATATATTCATATGTTATCATGGTAGTCTATCCACAGAATCAGGATCCTGAAAGATTCTATCAAATAACTCATCTGAGATAGTCCAGGAAGGCTGTGTAGAACAACTTGGAAAAAACTGTGATGTTCTTAAAATGCTATAAAAGATATTATTTATATATTCTTCTGTTTTTGTGAGATAAAGTTAGAGGTTTTTCATATTTTTACATGCTAACACATATTCGTGGGACAAGAGCTAAAGGTGGAATGCCTCCAGTTGTGAAAATGCAACATTTTGAAACAGTGTTTACTGACAAATTCAAAGAGTCAGGCTGCAAAAATGACTATTTTACTCTGAGTAAAGAAATGAAGAATAAAAGGGTGGAGTATTAGAGATAATAGAAACTTTTTTTTTAAACTGCAGACTATAATTAATATGATACAGAGAAGAAAGATTAGAGGAGTCATTGGGAATCACTAAACTAACCTTATAATAATTAAGAAAATTTTACTATTGAATATTCACACAGATTTGCTAGCTATTAAAATTGTGTCAAATACAGCTCTATATCAAGTACCATTACCAAATATTACGTATAAGTAGTGTTTAAGCAGTTAAAGACTTAGAAATTTGACTTAATTTTTTAAAATGCTTTGTATGTGGTAAAGTACAAAATAAATATACATTGAAAGTGTATTTCAGTACTTTAACGTATACCAGATTATTTACTATATGTATACCTTTAGATAGGAATATAGTATGAAAATTATTTTCAACTGTTAGGTTTTTCTGAATGGAAATTGTTAACAGTTAATGATTATTTTGTCATTCTTCTGTACAAAGGACTTAAACAAGACCTCAATATCAGTAATATAAAAATAGCAGAAATCTTCATATATGTTTCTTCTTGAACCATTGTGACCTAATGAACAAATCTTAGTACAACAAACTGAATAAACACATTACATACCAAAGTACCTTTGTATAATGCTAATAATCCCAAAATCATGAGTTGTTCTCTGGACCCTAGAGCTGTACAACTGAAAAATCTCAGATTTGGCTCCCAAATTTTCTCATCAGTAGTTCCAAGAATAACCTGAGTTACTGAATCACCAAGAATAATTACTATAGTAAAATATCATTAAATTGGGCTTATTTTATAATTTGATAAAATTCAGGTATCCTGATGTTAACTTTTATTATCTATGAGAGGTGACAGTCATCAGTCAGCTAAGTCATTTGCATCAAATGATATTTTCTTTGCCCATTTAGTTATGATAACCTGTATTAGTTTGGAATAACTATATAGTCCATAATATATCTGAATGTTTTAGACAAACTGAGCTATTTCACAGAATAGAGTGATGGTGTTGGATATTCTTTTGCTAATAACTCTGGTTTGTCAGGGTCCTTCTTCAGATGCTGCCTTAAATCCCTTTTGGATCTAAGTTGTGTATAAAAATTTTGGAAGTAAATTGTTAATAATTATAGCACAGATACAGTTCATCCAATGTAGTAATGTGTACCTACCACAATTGATAACTTGTTGCTTCCACTGTTGGGACTGAGTGGCTCAGGGCAGGGAGTGTGGGTGTTGGGTTGCCTTTTCACTTTGTGCTCTTGTGTGCTGCGATTCAAGTTTTGAACCATGGGATGATCTTACATTTGGAACAGGTAAAGAAATTTAAATTTTGAAACTCATTTACTTTAAACATGAGATAGTATGATGTTTAAAAAGTATTGACACTTGAAGTTAGAAGTCATAATTTCAAATCCTAATTTCTCCATTTCCTGGCCAGCTGGCCTTAGATGAATCATTTCACTTCTTTGAAATGGGGATGGTGATAGCTGCCCTGATTACCACTCAGGGTCATTGCGAGTTCATTTAGTAAACATATCTGTGAGGCACACACTGAAAGGTGCTCATAGAAGACACATTTCCAGTCCTCAGGGCATCTACTTTCAAGTGTAGAAGTAGACAAAATTATAACTTATATTTAACTTATAATTTCTATGATGGAAATAAATATGCTATAAAAATTCATAGGAAAGATCCAGAGTGGCTGCTTGGGGAGTGGTAGAGTAGGGGCTAGAGTGGTCCTTATTGAAGACAAGGACATTTGAGTTAAGTTTTGAAGAATGGGTTGGGAGGATCTGGGGGAGAGGATGAGAGAGGGAGAAGGCATTCCACCCAGAACAAGCAACATTTCCAGACACATCTCATTTTATGTGTGTTTGTGTGTAGCACATTTTTGTTTTATTTATTTTAGGACAGGGTGCTGTAGCAGGTTCTTCCTTAATTTTGCTGACCCCCAAAATGTTGACTATGATTATTAGTTGAAATTTGGAAATAGTGGAAAATTTCACTTGGGACTTTATAGTGACCACAAAAGAATTAGTAGAGAATGACTAAAACTCACTGAGTTTTAACTTATACATTTTTATATAGACCATAAACACTAAATCATCGGATTCGGATGTCAACCTCCAATTGTTTCTCACTAAGGAACTAGTGAGAATTCTTAATTAAGGCAACTAAAGCAATAAGCCTCTAATTTGCAGTTCACTTGGAGTTCCCAGATGAGATTTTTCTTTTCTTGCATCTTTCTTGGTATTTTTGTCCCCACATACTTTTGTAAAGACATTGTTTCTTCTGTGTGTCTGGGGTCTCATCACTAAACCCTTAGTCTTCAAAAGCCTAAAATTTACTGTAAATACAATGTTTCACTCTGATTTCTGTAAACTGCTTTCTTCCAATATGTTTAGCAGAAAAGCTTGTACCTGCTTTACTTGTTAATTCAAGTAGCTTCTTTCCCTAATCTTGAATACTTTTTTCATCTTCGCTGGGGAAGATAGGAATTTTAAATTGATTTGACAAGTTATGGAGTTCCAAGCTGTGAGTGGATATGCTTTTCCTGGTGCCATATTGTTTACTTTATAGAGCCATTAAACATCTTAACTCCATAATAGTTTATAGACATTAATATTTAACTACTTAATGCTCACTCTCCTGTAAGTTACAGTTTAGGGGCATCGATATTTTACTATTTAATATTTAACATCCAGTATCCTGTAAGTTACAGAAGTACTTTGTAAATTAAAAATACAGTATACATAGAAGATAGTATTATTTATTATTGATATTAGCCTCCAGTACACCATGATTATTAAAAATAAACACAGATTTTAAAAGTTTTATGCCAGTTTAGTTTTTTTTGTTGTTGTTCGTGTGTGGTTTGTGGTTTTTTATTTTTTTCCTTGGGCCATGCCGCGCAGCTTGTGGGATCTCAGTTGAACGACCAGGGATTGAACCCAGGCTATGGCATTGAAAGCCTGGAATCCTAGCCATTAGGACACCAGGTGTCAGGGATTTTGCAAAAATTCATGTGAAATATTTCTTAATACAGTGGAAAACATAAAATTGGGTATTGTATAGGTAATTTCCTCTTTACATTGTATTTATTTGTATGTGGGAAGGAAAAAAATGATGTATCTCAATTTCTAAGTGATTTATCCATTTAGAAGAAGTTAGTCCAAAGTAAGAAAGCATTATTTCTATACTTGCAGAACATTCTTCTGTTGTTAATGACTCTATCATTTCAGATGCTTTTAGGTTCAAAGAAAATAATAATAGAAAATCAAACTATAGTGACTTAAACTATAAGGATGTTTATTATCTTATACAATAGGAAATCTGGAGGTAGGGTGCATTCAGAGTTGGTTAAATCAGTAGTTTAATACCGTCATCAAAGATTCAAGTTCTCTGACTTCCCAAAGTGACCTGTCCTTTTAGGCTGGATGATCTCATGATCCCAAGGTGGCAGGTGTCACAGGTGATGATGTCTAGGGTAGAAAAGAGACTTGTACTTGCTATGTCACATGTAGGAAGTATGACAAACTTTTCAGAAGCCCCCAGCAAAAGCTACTTTAAAAATGCAAATTGAATATTTCAAACAAGTGGGGAAGACATAGTTTGCTCATAGGTCTATTATAAAAGTTGAAAATGAATAAATAGATTATAAATATATATCATTTAAAATATGGTATATATAGGATTACATTTCTTTCTCATTGGATCCCGTGCTGCTCAAAGGATACTATTCTTATAAATCCAGGTTGAATTAGTTTTGTTTTTCATCAGTTGCTTCATATTACAACCATAACTATGTTGGGGGGTGGACTGTGGAGGGGGGTACTTTTCCTGGAGTTTCTAATTGTCTTTCATTTTTTCATTATTGGGAGAAAAAACACATAAATGATTTCTACCTTCTTACTCATTCTTCTTTTTAAAGATGTGTCTGTAAGACTCCATACTAAGATTCTCATTTAGACTGATTGTTTTCCAGGACTATGACACAGTCAATACTGGGATTTTTTTTTTTTCCTTCATTAGACTGTTGCATTACATTGACCATGGTTTCTTTTCTTGATATTCATCTTCATTTTGCTGGAATACATTCTTAAGTAAATTTGTGAGAAAGGAGGCAGAGTAGATGAACTTTTTGAATTTTTATACAACAAAAAAAAGTTCACCTGGCCTATGACTTCTTTCATCACTTTTCCACGTGACTCACTGTTTCTTTCAGATCTTAACACATATCCCATTCTCAAAGAGGCCTTCCCTGACCATCTTGTTTTAAATTGTGAATCCCCTGTATTACCAGCCCTTCTTCACTGCTTTTTCTCTTAGAGCACTTTTCACAATCTAACATACTATAATATATTTTGCTTATTGTCTTTATTTTCCCACTAAAAATGCCATAGGGCAGAGATTTTTGTGGTTTTTTTCACTGGTATATCCTTGGTACATAAAATGTCTGGCACATAGTAGCCCCTCAGTAAATAATTGCTGAATGAATTAGTGAATTTTCCTCTCACTATTATAGTTATAAATCCAGGTTTTAAATTGTTTTCTCTCAGAACTTTGAAGGGATTGCTCCCATGTCTTGTGGTATCTAGTGTTATTAATGTGAAAGATAAAACTTTTATAGGTGACCTATTCTCTGTTTGAAAGCTTTAGTTTTTTTGGGTCTCTAGAAATTCTCAACAATGTACATAGACGTGAGGGCTTTTCACTGATTCCAGTTGGCACTTAGAAATCCCTTTCAGTTAAGATTGCTTTTTTTTCCATCTCTGGGAAAATTTATTTTTTTTAATTGAAGTATAGTTGATTTACAATACTGTGTTAATTTCAGGTGTACAGCAAAGTGATTTGGTTATGTATATTCTTTTTTTCAATTCTTTTCCATTATAGTGTGTTACAAGATATTGAATATAGTTCCCTGTACTATACAGTAAATCCTCACTTATCTGTTTTGTATATGGTAGTGTGTATCTGTTAATCCCACACTCCTAATTTATCTCTGCCCCCAAGGGAAAGTCTAGTTTTTAAAGAAAAAATTCTTCCCCTGATTTTTTACTTTATCACTATCTACAACTCCTATTGGTTATCAGGTTTATCTTCTTTTCCCTTGATGTTCATTTCCCTTATTTTTCTCTTTTTAATTTTACATCTCTTTAATGTAGGCTTTGATATGCTTATTAATATTTCATCAGTGAAATCTGGCATACTGTTTTCTTTGACTACGATGAAATACTAAATAGTAGGCTAAAATAGGATAGATTGAATTAATATTTGCATTTTGTTTATGACTACTAATAATGAATGACTAAGGTAGCTTATCATATCAATAGAAAAAGGAAGTATTCATCAATAAATGATCACTAGTTTACTGGAAAAGGATTTAGTCTAATTTCTCCTCAGACACTGTATATTTTAAATATTATGTAATAAGAAAATAATATACATCTATAAAATTTATGAGTAGGGATGTTCATCACAATATTATTTATATGGGGATGACCTAGATGTCTAACAGCATTTAATAAGCTGTCATACTGGTATTATGAAATGCTTTGCAGCCGGTAACAGCTATATTTTCAAAGAATATTTAATGAGATTGGAAATGGTACACTATCCCATTTATTTATTTATTTATTTATTTATTTATTTATTTATTTATATACAGTTATCTCTTGAACAACATGGGTTTGAACTGCATAGGTCCACTTATACATGGATTTTTTTCCATAAAGCTGTACTACATTACTATTTGTTTTGTTTAGTTTTGTTTGTTTGTTTTGTTTTGTTTTGTGGTACGCAGGCCTCTCACTGTTGTGGCCTCTTCCGTTGCAGAGCACAGGCTTCGGACGCGCAGGCTCAGCGGCCATGGCTCACAGGCCCAGCCGCCCCGCGGCATGTGGGATCTTCCCGGACCAGGGCACGAACCCGTGTCCCCTGCATCGGCAGGCGGATTCTCAACCACTGTGCCACCAGGGAAGCCCTACATTACTATTTTTGATCCATGGTTCAAGGATGCAGAACCAGATACAAAGGGTCAACTATAAAGATATACATGGATTTTTAACTGTGAGGAGGATCAGCATCCCTAACCCCTGAGTTATTCAAGGATCAGTTGTGTGTATATAACATAAATTTTCTCACATGTTTAAAAAAAAAACTAGTGAAAAATATTCAAAATGTTAATACAGGTTTCATAATCCCTTATATGAAACTGTTGGGCCTATAGGTATTTCTGAATTCCAGGTTTTTTAGATTTTGGAACAATAATAAATGCATTTACATGATAGTGTCTAGAGAAGTACTCTATCATCAAACACATTCATATTTCTGCAGTGAAACGTAATTGTTCACATTAAGTAGAATACATAAAGTCTATACATATTTTCATGTCAGTTGAGGTCACATTTTGCTGGTAAATGAGTTTATGCCAAACTTAATTTTTAAATTCCAATTTTTTAAAATGTTTTTAGAATTTTAGAATTATGTCCATTTTGGATCTGTAGTACTTAGCTTGGGCAATGAGATTATGACTGATTTTAAAATTTTATTCTTTATAATTTTTCAAATGTTTCTGTACTTATAGGAGCATATGCATATGTATGTTACAGAAAAATATTTTAGTAACAAATTTAAGAACTATGACTATATATACTTGAGTTAAGTTTTCTTATTAAATCTTAGCCTTTCCTAGAGAAAGGAAGAAGAGTCCAATTCACCAGAAGCTATTCATTCATAGATTTAACAAATACTTATCCAGTAACCATACTATTTTAATAAACATAGATTACCTTATAAGTTTTCAGGGAAGTTAATATTTCAAACATAATATAATACCATTTAACACTCTTCTTATTGTCAGAAATTTAGTAACTCATACAATTCCAGTTGTTCACCAGGATGCCAAAGAGAAGCAGGAAATTTCATATACTGCAGGTTGGGTATCAATCGATACAACCATTTTGGAAAGCAATTTGATAATATCTAGTAAAGCTGAAGTTGTGTATATACTCTCTAAAACCTCTTCCATGTCATGTGACTTGTCATCAGTACATTGATTTATACTGTTTGAAAGTGGAACTTTTTCAGTTTCTCTTGCATCTTGCCTTAGCATTTTATTTATTGTAATTTTACACGCTGGTATTACTGGGTTCTCACTAACTGGGATTTTTTTTCTTTTGGGGGCAGTACATTTGCTATTCAGTAACTTGCTTCCTGAGCCTTTCACAGTATGGCTTTTTATTTTTTTTAAACAAAAACTTTACTTATGCTTGTTTTGATATTCTAATAGTCATGTAAATATTCAGCACCTTTACTTGTCAAGTGTGATACGTAGTTGACTGTCTTGTCAATTTTGCTGAGGCAATGACTGCTATTTTCCATTGAGAAGTACATGGAGTAGGATGACTAAGATTACCAACCAGAACTGTCAGTGGATCTAGGCATAGAATTTATCTCTTTCATTGTATACTTTCTCAGAAATCACTGTATTTTTCTTATTTCTCAAATTTTGTGAATCACTTTTGTTCCACTTCAGAATTGTCTTATGTATCTCTTTAAATTGAAAATGTTAAAAGGCAATAGTGAGATTTTTAGACTCAACTTTTCATTCAGCAAACGTTGAGTGTCTACCATGTGTCAATTACAGATCAGGAATACAGCATGAATACAACCTAATCCCATCTTCAAGGAACTTAAGACCTAGCAAGTAAGACTTGGTTTCAGTGTAGTGTGGTAAATGCTAAAACGGTTAAGTAGGGGTTGGATAGAGTTAAGTTGAGGTCTTCCAAGTCAGGGGTCAGCAACGCTTTTTTGTAAAGGGCCAGGTAGTGTATATTTTAGACTTTGTGAGCCATATTGTCACAACTACTCATCTCTGCTGTCATTACATGAAAGTAGCTATAGAGGATACATAAATGAATGAGTGTGGCTGTGTTCCAATAAAACTTTATTTATGGACACTGAAATTTGAATTCCATATGATTTTCACATGTCACAAAATATTTTTCTAATATTTTTAACCATTTAAAAATGTGAAAACTATTTATAGCTCTCAGACCATACAAAGACAGATGGCAGGCCAAATTCAGCTCACTGGCCATAGCTTGCCAACCCTTGTTCTAGGTCTTTGAATTACAAGATATTGTTAAATGTGCTTCTTTCTGATAGCTTATCCAGTCCCAGCTACTTTCATTTACTAGAGGAGTTTAGTAACCTGTCATCTTTAGAAATATTGAAAGTCTCATTGCTAATCCCAGTGGTTTCTGGTTATCCCTGATATTCTGAATACTAATTGTGATTCTATTAAGATAATTAAAACAACAATAATAGCTCTACTGCATTAATGATATGCAAGTTTCCCAGCCCACAGGTTCTAAACTCAGTTGCTTACAGGGTTGAGTAAAAGGCTTGAGTGTTTGAGAAACAGGGAGTCGTGTGAGTTGGGGCACAGTGAACAGCAACACATGCCTCATCTAAAACAGTCAACAGCCACTACTTAGTTCCATCCAGTAGTAGGATGCAACCCTAATATTTATTCCCTGATAAACAACATCTTAAGAGAAGCCAGAAATCCAGACTTAAATCTCCCAGTTGTTAAATTTGGTAACAAATATGTTTTTTTTAAAAATTCTTTCTGTGAATAAAATAAAACCATCTTTAGGTCCCATTTAAGCAGGTTGGCAACTTGCCATCTCTCTCCTAGCATTTTCTGTGTCAAAGGAACTTTTACAGAAATATCTATAGTGATATGCATTAATGATTTTATTTTGAAATTTTAAACCTCAGAGGATATTTTTATCTTAATACTGAAAATTATTGTTAAAGCAGTTTTAAACTATAAGTCAAATGTAAATTTCTATACATGATGTTCACATGTTCAACCCTCATTAAGTCCAGGTTTAAATGTATCCAGTACTACGTACAGCTTTCCCCTGTAGCTGAATTTATGGTCACAAGCTTTTTTTCTTTTTCTTTTTGTTAACAACTTTATTGTGATGTAATTCAGATACCCTATAAATCACCCACTTAAAGTCTACAATTTGTTTGTTTTTAGTATATTCACAGAATTGTGCAGCTGTCACCACAGTCATTTTTAGAACATTTTTATTACCCCAAACCCTTTAGCTATTATCCTCCAAATTCCCCCATCCTAGGCAACCTCTAATTTACCTTCTGTCTCTATAGATTTACCTATACTGGATATATCCTATAAATAGAATCATACAATATGTGGCCTTTATGTCTGACTTCTTTCACTTAGCAAAATGTTTTTAACGTTCATCTAGATTGTAGCATGATTCAGTACTTCATTTCTTTGTATGCCAAATATTATTCCATTGTATGATATACCATATATTGTTTGTCCATTCATCAGTTGATGGACTTTTAACTTGTTTCCACGTTTTGCCTATTATGTATGCATAATGCTGCTATGAACATTCACGTACAAGTTTTCATGTATACGTATGTTTTCATTTCTCTTGGGTATATACTTAGGAATGGAATTACCGAGATATATGGTAACTCAGTGTTTAAGCTTTTGAGGAATGGCCAAGCTTCCAAAGCAGTTGCAACAACTTACATTTCCACTAGCAGTGTTTGGTGGTTTCAGGTTTTCCACGTTCTTGTCAGCAACACTTGTTATTATCTGACTTTGATTATAAACATCCTCATGGGTGTGAAGTGCTATCTCGCTATGGTTTTGATTTGCATTTCCCTGATGACTAATGATGTTGAGCATCTTTCCATATACTTATTGGGTATTTGTCTGTCTTTTTTAGAGAAATGTCTATTCAGCTTGCCCATTTTTAATTGGATTGTTAAAACTTTTTTAGTATTATTATTGAATTGTTCTCTATATATTCTAGATACAAGTTCCTTATCCAGTATATGATTTGCAAATATTTTCTCTCATTCTGCAGTTGTCTTTTCACTTGCCTGATAGCGTCTTTTTTTGGCTACTTGGACCGTCAGCAGTGAAAGTGCAGAGTCCTAACCCCTGGACCACCAGGGAATTCTCTGATAGTGTCTTTTGAAGCACAGAATTTTTAAAATTTTGATGAAGGCCAATTTTTTTTTCTTTTTCTTGTGCTTTTGGTGTCATATCTAAAAAGTCATTGCCAAGTCCAAGGTTACCAAGATTTACCTCTATGTTTTCTTCCAAAAGCTTTATAATTTTAGCTTTTTAGATCTTTGATCCATTTTGAGTTAATTTTTGTATATGGTGCAAGGTGGGGAGGGAGGTGGAAGTCATAGGCTTTTAACTTAAAATCAAACCAAAGGTAAAATATCTGAAAATACTAATAAATAAATACACAAATAAGTGGCAAGAGATACATGAAACAAGATTGCCAAAATATTAATAATTGTTGACTGAGTGATGAGTACCTGGGGTTTATTATGCTATTTTCTCTACATTTTTTGTTTTAAAATATCCATATAAAATGTTCTTCTAAATATCAAATTTTTAAAAAATATCCATTTATTAAAGTTTCTTACTATCATTAATTGCAGGCTTGTCATTTGTATCTTTAGCATGGCTTGGTGTTGGGCTGTTAGTTACTAGATGGCCATAAGTACAAATTCGGTTATAACTATGAAAATCTTATTTAAAATATGAGAAACTGTAAAATCAAGATATCAAATTAAACTAAAACTTTTTTATCCCAAGGTTTCTTAATTCTTGATTTACCCCAAAATTTTATTCTATTTAGAATTTTATGAACAGTATATTTAAATGTGTTGTATGCAGATTTGTGTAAAGTTTATAGATTACTACAGTGTACTTCTCAAACTTGTGTTGAGAGGCAGCTGTTCTGGAGAATGCTGAGTGGGGGAAAGTTCTTCTTTGCCTCAAGTAAGCTTGCAGTTGAACAAAATTAAACTGATTTTCTTACTACAAGATTTCTCAGGACCCTTTAATGTGCAAATACGTATCATAAATTTTTAAGATTTGGCAAGCAGTGTTTTTTAAGCTTATTTGACTACTAATGTACTATGGAATAGTTTGTAAAACACTGGCCTGCATATTTAAAATCACGTTATATCTGTACATAGACAGCTAAGTAGTTTGTTATCATTTGATTATCATTACCTCGATGGCTGTCATTTCTTAAAATTTCTCCTTATGTCTGTCCTTTTCTGTTGCTTTTTCTTGTTTCTTTATTTTACTCTTATATATTTGTCCAACTACTAAAAGTGACCAGATTTTGAACTTGCCATGTTTCTCTGTAGGTGTAGGGTTTGTAAGACTAAAAAATATTTTCAGTTAATTATGCCTTTAAAATATAATGTTATGACTTTATATTTATTTGTACTTGTTATTTTAATAGCATTTGAAAAACTAGCAAAAGATAGCAATGTTTAGAGAATTACAACTATTAGGTATATTTTGGTATCTTTCTAATTGAATTTTGCTTTATTCCAGAAAATATAGAAAATATAGCCAAAGGAATAACTAGCAGACTTTAAAATCATTCAAAATTGTGCCACTCAGAGATAATTATAAGCATCTAAATTTTTTTGATAAAAGTAATACTTACACATGGGGGGAAAAAAAACCCTGGAACTTTATTGAGAGGCAGAAAATGAAAGCCTCTCTATTTACCTCCCAGCTGACCATCCCTACCTATCCCAGATCATTAGGGCTTTTCTCCTCAGGTAACCACAAATAGTAGTTTCCCAGGTTTCCTTTGTTATTTGTTTCTTGAATATCCTTTGTTGTTTGTTTATATTCATGGCAACATAAAATTTATACCTATTTTGTTTTGTTTTTCACTTTGAAATATTTTAGGATGAGAATTTAAAGGTCACATATTATTTTCTACTGTAAATACTGTTAACTTTTTGTTAACAGTATTTTGTTATGTTTCTTTCCATCTATGTCACTAGTGCAAGATCATGAAGGACAGGATGAGCCTTGCTTGCACAACTCAAAATTCCAAACTGGAACATTTTAGTATTTTAATATTTAGTATGCAGTTTATGTGGTGATTTAAATCCAAACTAAAGCTGACTTAAAAGCCTTCCAAGTAGTATGACAAAAGATTTTTTAGTTTTGTGAACTTATGTTAAGTCCTATTAGACTATGAAAATTAAATTGTCTTTTGAAATACACTTAAAAATCTTCATTGTAAATGATTAGACAAAAGCCATGCTCTAATAAGATTTTTAATTCCATCCTAGTAACATAGGTCTAGAAGTAAGTCAGCAAGCCAGATGGAAAAAGCTACTTTTAATAGCTATGGGACTGTGAAAGTTTTTTTTTTCTGTTCCTTAGGAAATATGTATATAGGAATATTAGTGTTTTCTTGGACTGCACTTTTCTTTTACATTAAAACTTTGTTTAGGGCTTCCCTGGTGG
Organism: Physeter macrocephalus; assembly: GCF_002837175.3. Lineage (NCBI taxonomy): Eukaryota > Metazoa > Chordata > Mammalia > Artiodactyla > Physeteridae > Physeter > Physeter macrocephalus. The sequence goes on along the minus strand of NC_041221.1, from coordinate 78,715,408 downwards.
CGCAGTGGTTGAGAATCTGCCTGCCAATGCAGGGGACATGGGTTCGAGCCCTGGTCCGGGGAGATCCCACATGCTGTGGAATGACTAGGCCCATGAGCCACAACTACTGAGCCGGCACATCTGGAGCCTGTGCTCCGCAACAAGAGAGGACGCGATAGTGAGAGGCCCGCGCACCGCGATGAAGAGTGGCCCCCGCTTGCCGCAACTAGAGAAAACCCTCGCACAGAAACGAAGACCCAACACAGCCAAAAATAAATATAAAAAAAAAAATTTTGATTAATGAGAATTAGGGGAGATTGCACTATTATGGTTAATTGAATTTTGGTTATCTGAGGAATAATTAGTAGAACTTCGTATTGCTCTGTTCCTTACTGTTGAAAATCTTCCTGATTTCTGTCAATACCCTTTCTTGCTTTAGTAATTAAATACTTGTTTGTTTCCACTATTTGTCTGTGAGAGAACCGTGTCTAAATTATATATCCCAGTCCCTTGCACAGGAAGGTCAGACACAAAATTAAGTGCATAGTAAATACTTTTTAAACACTTTGGTTGTTGAAAATAACCTAGTCTTTCTTTGTTTTGGATTTGGCATGCAATATACTAATTTTTTTCTCAGTAAGCTGAGCTTTTACCATTACATGTATAAAAGTTTGGATAACATATATCAGTTAAAAGAAGACATTAGAGCCATGAAAGGCCCCAAATAGCCAACAATATGGTACTGGCCCTAAAACAGACACACAGATGAGTGGAACAGAATAGAGAGTCCAGAAATAAACCCACACTCATATGGTCAATTAATCTATGATAAAGGAGACAAGAATATACAATGAGGAAAAGACAGTCTCCTCAATTAATGATATTGGGAAAACTGGACAGCTACATGCAAAAGAATGAAACTGGACCACTTTGTTACACCATATTCAAAAATAAACTCAAAATGTGTTAAAGACTTAAAATGCAAGACCTGAAATCATGAAACTCCTAGAAGAAAATATAGGCAGTAACCTCTTTGGCAATGGTCTTAACATTTTTTTTTTTTTTTCCCCCGGGACGCGGGCCTCTCACTGTTGTGGCCTCTCCCGTTGCGGGGCACAGG
>NC_041221.1:78705203-78714289 GCF_002837175.3 Physeter macrocephalus | reverse complement strand
GGAGCACAGGCTCCAGACATGCAGGCTCAGCGGCCATGGCTCACGGGCCCAGCTGCTCCGCGGCATGTGGGATGTTCCTGGACCGGGGCACAAACCCGCGTCCCCTGCATTGGCAGGCGGACTCTCAACCACTGCGCCACCAGGGAAGCCCAGCATTTTTTTTTTGTTGTTACTCCTCCTCAGCAGCATGGATGGACCTGGAAGGTGTTAATGCTAAGTGAAATAAGTCAAACTGAGAAAATACCGAATGATTTCACTTACATATGGAGTCTAAAAAACAAAACAAAACAGAAACAGACTCATAGATACAGAGAACAAACTGGTGGTTGCCAGAGGGAAGACGGGTTGGGGACACAGACAAAATAGGTGAAGAAGATTAAGAGATACAACTTTGTATGGTTACAGATGATGTATGGTTATTGTGGTGATAATTTCATAATGTATAAAAATATCAAATCACTATATTGTACACCTGAAACAAATATATTATTAATGCAATTTTAAGTAAATAAATAAATAAAGCAAACAATATAGAAATGTTAGTGTATAATAAATTTTAATGTTATTTTTACATTGTAAATACAGTTACTATAATGGAATGTTTTGGTTTTTTTGTTTGTTTGTTTTTGTTTTTTTTGTGGTACACGGGCCTCTCACTGTTGTGGCCTCTCCCGTTGTGGAGCACAGGTTCCGGATGCGCAGGCTCAGAGGCCATGGCTCACGGGCCTAGCCGCTCTGCGGCATGTGGAATCTTCCCGGACCGGGGCACGAAGCCATGTCCCCTGCATCGGCAGGCGGACTCCAACCACTGCGCCACCAGGGAAGCCCCCTATAATAGAATGTTTTTAATTAAAAATTTAAGAATTCCATGCTTTGATAGATTGACTTGCTTTAGGCGAGTATAAAACTTAAGGTCATGAGGTTCATACATCTGTGGCTAACGTATTTTTCTTCCCTTCTCCTCCCCATCTAGTACATATACTTTTTAAAGTATACTTTATATTTACAGAGTTTCTTTGTTTTTTATGGTCTGTTGCTAAAGAGAAAGTTAATTCTCTGAAACAGTTTTTGGTTTATTTATAGATTGGTCAAAGAAAAAATGATGTATGAGAAAGAAGCAAAACAACAAGAAGAAAAGATTGAAAAAATGAAAGCCGAAGATGGTGAAAATTATGCTATTAAAAAGCAGGTAAAATTATATCTTAAATAATAACAGCTAACATTTACAGAATACCATATTAACAATGGATTAACAGCCCTCTGAGAAGGACCTACTAAAGGCCCTATTAAAATCTCCATTTAAAAATAAGGAAAGTTACCATCTAAAAATAGGGAAACTGAAACACAGGTTAAATAACTTGCCCATGTTCACACAACTGCTAAGTGACATACCTGGGATTTGAACAAGGCATTCTGGCTCTGGAATTTGTGCTCTTAGCCATTAAGCAGTACTGCCTCTCCAGTTTTAAGTATTAAATATAAAATGGCCTAGTCTTATAATTAAATATACTTATATTTACAGATATTTTTCCCAAACTGATATGAAGACTACAAAAATTAAACACACACACACACACACACACAGATATATATACGTTATGCATTTCAATGTCTATTTCTGATTATCCTCATGACAAGTTTCAGTCTCCTTAGCATTGTATACACGGCTCTTCTTAATTTTGGTACCTCCTTATCATTCCAGCCTCATCTTTTGCCAGTCCCTATCTGGACCTCTCAGGTCCTGCCTTTTAGTTTCCTGAATCAGCCCTTTCTCCTTTACCTCTGAGATATTGCATATGTCTGGGATGTTCTTCCTACTGGTCCTACCTACCCTCTCCTTATTAATTCCTACTTATTCTTTAAACCTCCTCTACACTCCACCCTAACACTGAGTTAGATGCCCCTCCTCTGTGGTTTCATAACACTTTATTTATTCTCATCATAACATTTAATTTATATTCACTCCTGGTTGACACTTGTTTTGTAATTGCTTGAGAAAATAGAGGCTGTCAAGGGAACTTATATTCCAACCACAAAATCTATCAATCTACCTGCACCTGTACCCATACTACCCACCTTCCTTCCTGTTAGAGTGGATTATGTGCCTCAGCCCTTGTTACAACTGTCAGTGACATTGTTATCACTTCTTTCTTACATAACCTCTACAGCATTTGACACTCTCTCCTTGGAATGCTCTTTTATATTGACATCTTTGATAGAATGGTCTCCAGGTTTCACTGCCATTGTTTCTCAGTCTCCTTTGCTGAAACTCTCCCTCTCCCAGCTCGCTCTCTCTCTGCCATCTCTCTCTATGTGTCTCTATCTCTCTATCTTTAAAAAAAATTTTGTTAACCTTAAGAGTTCTAGCTACAATTCCTCTTTAGGTAATCTCATACCATCCTTTAACTTTAAGTACCATCTTTATGCCCATTCATTTGTTTGCACAGCAGATATTTATTGAATCCCTGCTACTTGCCAAGTACTGTTCCAGGCACTCTTTTAGACTTGGCATTAAAAGCAACAACAAAACAGAAAAACCCAGAATTCCTGCTTACTTGACATTCATTCTGGTGCCAGTATCTCCCAAATTTCTATCTCTGGGCCCAACTACTCCAATATATATCAGTATATTCAACTGATTACCAATTTGACATATCCCTTGTGCTCAAAATAAGAATCTTGGTCTTCCCTCAACCCAGCTCACCTCCCTGAAACAAGAAGCTAGTCTTTCTCTTGTTTCCCCCCGCCTCAATAAATGGTATGTCTACTTATTCAGATACCCAAACCAAAACTTAGGGGTCTTCTCTTGATCACCAAGTCTTCTTTCTTTTTCCTTCCATTTCTTTCTCTACTGCCACTATCCTAGTCCAGTCCACTATTACTTCATGCCTGTACTACTGCAGAAGCCTCCTGGTTGATACCCTCTTTGTCTCTTGATAACCCTCCATTCCTTTCATACCACAGCAGCCAGCTTGATCTCTTTAAAAGGTACATCAGATTACTTATCCCTTTACTTAAAATCCAGTGTCCAGTGCATTTGGAATAAAATCCAAATGACACTAGGTAAAAGAATATAAAAGAGCTTATACAGATTATATCTCAAGACTTATTTTTTAAATCAGCTTTATGAACTCACAGTGGTTTTCATCATATAAATTATGTTACAGATGGTAATGCACACTTAACCCAGACTTAATTAAGCAAAATTAATCACTTAAAGTGGATTTTTCTGTAGGTAGTTGCTTTCTCTTGTGCACAAGGAATGCAGTGGCACTTGAAATGTCTCCTTCTTCAGGTTATACAAGAAGAGAACTTCCTTATTTTCTTGAGCTTCCAGGAGAGCCTCCCTTCCTCTATGTATGATCTAGCAAAGGACATTCGTGTGTCAGATATTCTTAAATTGAGAGAGGATTTGTAAACAGGTGTGCAGATATAGTATGTCCCCCAAAATGTTGACTTTTGTAAACTAACTGCCCTTTATAAGGATTTACATATGGAATGTAACTTTTTGATTCTTAACATTATGTTAAATGCTTTTTAAAATATATACTTCCATAAATATTCATAGCACTTTTGTATCTCTCTCACTTTAAGGTACTCTATTTTTTTCCCACATCTAGTGAGAAACGTTATAACATAGTGTATCACTTATTTCACCCAGGTCCTTCTTAGACCCTATCTGGTTTATTTTCCCACTTGTGTAGTTAGTGACCTTGTTTAGTTTTTTCTTTGCCTTTTTCTTTTCATCACCAATAATGTATTTTAAAATAGTCCTATAGCTAGAATATGAGTTGTAAGTTACTTGGAATGGAGAATGTGTTTCCTTTCTAAATAAAATTCTACAAATAATGTCACAGATTATCACAGAATCTGTTTTATTTCATTTGTATTTAAATATTGATTATCTTTCAGTAAAATTACTACTTGATAGGTAAGGATTAACTCTTTATTGAATCCTGTGTTCTAATTGTTACTTAATGATATTAGCCACTCACATATATATAGAATCTAAAAAAAAAAAAATGGTTCTGAAGAATCTAGGGGCAGGACAGGAATAAAGATGCAGACGTAGAGAAGGTTTGTGACCACCTAGAGGGGTGGGATAGGGAGGGTGGGAGGGAGGGAGACGCAAGAGGGAGGGAACATAGGGATATATGTATATGTATAGCTGATTCACTTTGTTGTACAGCAGAAACTAACACACCATTGTAAAGCAATTATACTCCAATAAAGATGTTAAAAAATAAAAAAATTAAAAATAATAAAGATATTAGCCACTTACTGGTTATATCATTGACTACATATGCAGATGTAAAAGGGAAAAAAATTTGTTCAAAAACCCTTTCTAAACTCAACCATGTTAAAATTCTTTTGTCACAGTGGTCATGGTTTATAACATGATTTCCTAGATTCATAGTCAGCCTAGTACTTAAATTCAAGAATACCAACCCATATCTAATTACAGAGCAATAAATTTTTTTGTTTCCTAATATTCTCAACCTGCAGTGTATATAGTTGTCAGTTGCAGTTTTGTTACAGGGTCTCATGAAACCTTGTCTTTAGCCCAGCCTACATGCTTTTCTCATTTCCTTTTCCTAGCTTAGCTTTGCGGTGGCCAGCCGTACATGTTGTTTCTTATATGCAAGGGGAGTTGCATTGCCAGAGGCACTGCTCTTTTCCTAATTGCCTACTACTTTAAGGTCAGGAATTGTTTCGTGACATTTGCTGATGCCCCTCATAAAAAATATGGAAGCCGAGTGCCAGATTTTGTGGGTTCTCTACTCTTCTCCCTGTATTTCCTCCTCTTCTGAGCTAAATGCCATCCCCAGTCACTGTGCACTACCTTGGCTTTTCTCTCACTTGGTTCCATTTTGCTCTGGCTTTCCTAGATCTTCTGAACCAGCCCTAATATTTTATAACATACACATACAATGCTGTCTCTTGGTCCCTGTCAAACTTCTTACCTGAAATTGATTGCCAAAATTGTTCTGTCTTGCACTGGGCTTAATTTTGGTTGTTTTAAAATAAATAACTAGGCAGAAGTTTCAGGACCCTAATAAGCCAAAATACCAGTCAAAGGGTTATTCTATAACACAACATTCAAATGTTGACTAAATATTGATTTTAGCCTTCTGCTTATGATATTCCTCTTTTCCTCCAATATCCTCATTCCCCGATCAGGGATGGTTACAGAGGATTTTGCCCTCAACCGGTGAAGGTATTCTCGTCTTTTTTTGGTTTTTTTTTTAAAGCCTATTCTGGAGCAGAAATGATTGGTAATAATGACAATCAAACATATCTCAGTTATTTTACCTAAGGCATGATGCATCTCTTACCTTCCAGAAGTAATATTAAAGGACAAACTGGTACAATTTTCAACAAAGATTTCTCACAAAAACCTTACATTTATTACATATAATTTCAGTATTGTGAAATTTTGCACCACATTTTTTGTGATTTACTTGAAACATGAGTTAACGTTCACAATTTGATATTTCTTTTTCCTAAAACTGAAGGGGCAGTTTTTTCATTAAATATATGGAAAATAATAGGCGGTTTCAGTCTACAAAGAGGAATTTGACCAAGGGTCTCTTACAAGGCTGCAAGAAACACCGGATTTTTTTTAATCAATAACTAAAATTTTATTGTCTCTTGGTACATATAATCAGGTTTATAAATGGTGTTCTATTTTTATACACTTGCTATTTTTGTTTTTTGTTACAGACTCACAGGGAGTTGCAAAAAATTTTCAGGGAAGTCTCATATACCCTTCACCATTCCTTTTACAATGTAGCATCTTGCATAATTATATTACAGTATCCAAACCATGAAACTGACATTGGTACACCACAGAGCTCATTTACATTTCACTAGTTATACATGTATTCATTGTGTGTGTGTATAATTCTATGCGATTCCATCGCATGTGTAGCATGTGTAACTACTACACGATCATGATGGAGAACCATTCCGTCACAAGACTGCCTTTTGCTATCTCTTTATAGCCCCTGTCCTCTCCACCCCTTAAATCCTAAATAATTAACATTCTGTAAAGAATGTTATATAACATGGAATGGAATCACACAGTATGTAACCTTTTGAAATTGACTTTTTCCACTTAATAATTTCTTAAGGTCCATCAAGGTCATTGAGTGTATCAATAATTTGTTCCTTACTATTGCTGAGTAGTGTTCCATGGGATGAATGTACCACATTTTAACCATCGAAGGACACTTGGATTGTTTCCAGGTTTTGGCTGATACAAAAAAAGGTGTTATGAATGTTCATATTCAATTTTTACGTGAACGTAAGTTTTCATTTTCTGGGATAAATGCCCAAGCAATTGCTGAGTCATATTAGTACATTTTTTGTTTTAAAAGAAACTACCAAACTCTTTTCGAGTGGCTGTACCATTTTATGTTCCTACCAATGATGTTTGAATGGTTTGACTTCTTGACATCCTCACCAGCATTTGGTGTTATCACTGTTTTTAATTTTAGCATTTAGCCATCACCTACATGATAAGTGTGTAATGATAGCTGATTGTGCTTTTAATTTGGATTTCCCTAATAGCTAATAATGTTGAACATCTCATTTGCTTATTGCCCGTCTGTATATCCTCTTCAGTGAAATGTCTGTTCATGTCTTCTGCCCAGTTTCTAAATAGATACTTTATTTTTTTACTTTTTGAATTTTGAGAATTTTTAATATTTTCTAGATAAATGCCCTTTGTTGGATATGTGGTTTGCAAATATTTTCTTTTAGTCTCTAATTTGTCTTTTTACCCTCTTAACACAATATTTTACTGAGCAGCAGTTTTTAACTTTGAGAACACCTCATTTACAGCTAATGCTTCCTTTTGTGAATCATACTTTTGATCTCAAGTCTAAGGCCTCCTTGCCTAGACCTAGGTCCTGAAGATTTTCTCTTTTTTTCTAAAAGTTGTGTAGTTTTATGTCTTACATTCAAGGCTTTGATTGATTTTGAGTTAATTTTTATGTAAGGTATGAGGTTTAATTAAAGGTTCATCTTTTTGCCTATGAGTGCCCAGTTGTTCCAGCAGCATTCATTGAAAAGGTTATCCTTCCTCCATTGAAATGCTTTTGTACCTTTGTCAGAAACCTGTTGGACTTATTTGTGTGGGTCTGTTTTGGGATTCTGTTCTGGTCCATTAATCTGTGTCTAACCCTTTACCAGTACCACACTATCTTGATTACTATAGCTGTATAGTGAACCTTAACACAGGGAAGACTGAGCCCTCTCAGTTGCTTTTCTTTTCTTTCAAAATTGTTTTACCTATTCTAGTTTTTTGGCTTTTCCATAAAAATTTTAAAATAAGCTTGTCTGTATCTGTAAAACACTTTGCTAAGATTTTGATAGAAATTGCATTAAACCTATATAGATCAACTTGGGGAGATTTGATATCTTTACCATGTTGAGTGTTCCAATCAGTGAACATGGTAAGTCTCTCCAATTTATTTAGGTCTGACTTTCATAAGTATTTTGTAATTTTCAGCATACAGATCCTGTACATGTTTTGTTAGAGTTAAACCTAAGTATTTCATTTTCTTTGAAGCTATTGTAAATAGTATTGTTTTTAGTTTCAGTTTCCAATGCTGTATTTGTTGTTAGGTATACAAGTGCAGTCAATTTTTTGTGTGTGGATCTTACAACCTGTGACCTTGCTGACCTCACATATGAGTTCTGGAAGTTTTTGGTAAATTCCTTCTGATTTTCTACATAGACAATCATGTCATTTGCAAATAAGGACAGTTTTATTTCTTTTAAATCTGTATGTCTTTTATTTCTTTTCTTGCTTTGTTGCACTGGCTGGAACTTACAGTGCTATGTTGAATAGGAATGGTCAGAGTGGACATCCTTACCTTGTTCCCAGTCTTAGGGAGATAGTTTTTTATCATTACATAAATATTAGCTGTAGGGGTTTTGTAGATGGTCTTTTTCAAGTTGAGGAAATTTTCCTCTATTCACAGTTTTGCTGAGTATTTTTGTCATGAATGGGTGTTGGATTTTGTCAAATGCTTCTTCTGTGTCACTTGGTAAGATCACATGATCTTTCTTCTTTGGCCTGTTGATACTGTGAATTACATGGATTAATTTTCAAATATTGACCAGTCTTGATTGTGTTATATAATTCTCTCTTTTTTTTTAAACATCTTTATTGGAGTATAATTGTTTTACAATGGTGCGTTAGTTTCTGCTTTATAACAAAGTGAATCAGCTATATATATACATATATCCCCATATCCCCTCCCTCTTGCGTCTCCCTCCCACCCCTCTAGGTGGTCACAAAGCACCAGCTGATCCCAGTCTTAGGGAGATAGTTTTTTATCATTACATAAATATTAGCTGTAGGGGTTTTGTAGATGGTCTTTTTCAAGTTGAGGAAATTTTCCTCTATTCACAGTTTTGCTGAGTATTTTTGTCATGAATGGGTGTTGGATTTTGTCAAATGCTTCTTCTGTGTCACTTGGTAAGATCACATGATCTTTCTTCTTTGGCCTGTTGATACTGTGAATTACATGGATTAATTTTCAAATATTGACCAGTCTTGATTGTGTTATATAATTCTCTCTTTTTTTTTAAACATCTTTATTGGAGTATAATTGTTTTACAATGGTGCGTTAGTTTCTGCTTTATAACAAAGTGAATCAGCTATATATATACATATATCCCCATATCCCCTCCCTCTTCCGCCTCCCTCCCACCCCTCTAGGTGGTCACAAAGCACCAGCTGATCTCCCTGTGCTATGCAGCTGCTTCCTACTAGCTATCTATTTTACATTTATTTGGTAGTGTATATTTGTCCATGTCACTCTCTGACTTCGTCCCAGCTTACCCTTCCCCCTCCCCGTGTTCTCAAGTCCATTCTCCAATGTCTGCGTCTTTATTCCTGTCTTGCCCTTAGGTTCTTCAGAACCTTTTTTTTTTTTAGATTCCATATATATATGTGTTAGCATACGGTATTTGTTTTTCTCTTTCTGGCTTACTTCACTCTGTATGACAGACTCTAGGTCCATCCACCTCACTACAAATAACTCAGTTTCATTTCTTTTTATGACTGAGTA
>NC_041221.1:78678514-78705117 GCF_002837175.3 Physeter macrocephalus | reverse complement strand
CTCCATACTGTTCTCCATAGTGGCTGTATCAATTTACATTATTCCCACCAGCAGTGCAAGAGGGTTCCCTTTTCTCCACACCCTCTCCAGCATTTATTGTTTCTAGAGTTTTTGATGATGGCCAATCTGACCGGTGTGAGATGATATCTCATTGTCGTTTTGATTTGCATTTCTCTAATGATTAATGATGTTGAGCATTCTTTCATGTGTTTGTTGGCGATCTGTATATCTTCTTTGGAGAAATGTCTATTTAGTTCTTCTGCCCATTTTTGGATTGGGTTGTTTGTTTTTTTGTTATTGAGCTGCAAGAGTTGCTTATAAATTTTGGATATTAATCCTTTGTCAGTTGCTTCGTTTGCAAATATTTTCTCCCATTCTGAGGGTTGTCTTTTGGTCTTGTTTATGGTATCCTTTGCTGTGCAAAGGCTTTTAAGTTTCATTAGGTCCCATTTGTTTATTTTTGTTTTTATTTCCATTTCTCTAGGAGGTGGGTCAAAAAGGATCTTGCTGTGATTTATGTCATAGAGTGTTCTGCCTATGTTTTCCTTTAAGAGTTTTATAGTGTCTGGCGTTACATTTAGGTCTTTAATCCATTTTGACTTTATTTGTATAATTCTCTTAATTGCTGAATTAGATTTGCTAATATTTTGTTGCAGACTTTTGCATCTAAGCTTATGGGAGATAATGGTCTGCAGTTTACCTTTTTTTTATACTGTATTTGTTAGGTTGGGAAGTGTTCTCTCTTTTTTTTACTTGAAAGATTTATGTAAAATTGGTGTTAAGTGTTTAAATATTTGATAAGATTGTCCAGTGGAAGCATCTGGGCTTGGAGAGTTCTTTCTCAAGAACTTTTAAATTACAGATCCAATTTCTTTAATAATTATAGAACTGTTCAGTTTATCAGTTGAGTTTTGGTGGTTTGTAGTTTTCAAGGAATTGGCCCATTTCTTCTAAGTGGTTGAATTTATGAGCATTATGAACAATATTATAAAATTACTTTCAGTATATTTTCTCCTTTTGTTGGTTGTGGGGTCTGTATTGACATTCTGTATTTTGTTACTGATACTGGTGATTTGTGCCTTCTTACTCTGTATTTGTCAGTCTTAATTAGAGGTTTATCAATTGTTTTTCCAAAATAAAGCTCTTTGTTTCACTGCTTTTTTTTCCTCTGTTCTTTTCCTGTTTTTAATTTCATTGATTTCTGATTGTGTATTTATTCTTTCCTTTCTTCTGCTTGTTTTAGGTTTCTTTTGCTCTTCTTTTTCTAGGTTCATGAAGTAAAAACTTAGATTTTTAATTTGAGATCTTTCCTCTTTTCTAATCTAAGCAGTTAGTGCTCTAAATTTCGCTCTCAGCACTGCTTTAGCTGAATCTCACAAAAGTTGACATGTTGTATTTTCATTTTCATTTATTATGTATTTGTCTGCTCCCTTTGAGACTTCCTTGTTGACCCATCAGTTATTTAGAAGTATGTTTAATTTCTAAGTGTTTAAAGGTTCTCCTGCTATCTTTCTATTATTGATTTCTAATTTTATTCCATTATAGTCAGACATGTTCTGTGTGTTATTTCAATACGTTTAAATTTGTTGAGGTTTTTGTTTGTTTTGTGTTTGTTGGGTTTTGATCCAGAATATAGTGTACTGCAGAGAATGTTTCATGAGTGCTTGAAAAGTGTTTGTATTAATCTTTCATAGGTAGAGTGTTCTATAAATGTCAGTTAGATCTTTTGGTTGATGGTGTTACTCATTTCTTTTATATCTTTGCTGATTTTTTTCCTCTAGTACCTCTGTCAGTTGCTAAGAGTGGCATATAGAAATCCTCAACTGTATTTGTGGATTTGTTTGTCTCTCCTTTTAGCTTTATCATTTCTTGTTTTATGTATTTTGAAGCTCTTTTGTTTAGTGTGTACACATTTAGGATCACTGTGTTTTCTTGGTGGATTGATCATTTTAATATCCCTCTGTGCCCCTCATAATTTTTTGCTCTTAAGTCTATTTTAGCCAATATTAATATAGCCAGTAGTGCTCTTTTTTTAATGTTTGCATGATGTATTGTTTTTCCATCCTTTTTTTTAACCTGTATTTCATTATTTTGAAATTAGTTTCTTGTAGACTGGTTTTCAGCTGGTAAATTTAGACCATTCATATTTAAGTAATTATTGATGTGTCAGGGCTTAGAGCCCAGATTATTTTTGACTCATAGAATTCTTCTTACATCCTTAACCATTCATCAGTAACCACAAAACACAAGTCAAATGAATTTCTTTCTTTCTTTTTCTTTTTTTCTTCACGGCATGGTGACTGGGTCCTAAGAGAAGTGTTTCCCAAAAGTGATCAATCTAAGAGGCCCATGTGGAAGCTACAAGGCTTCTTAAGACCCAGCTTCAGGTCTTCAGTCCCAGAATGCCATTTCTGCCACATTCTGTTGGTCACACAGTGCCAGACCAAATTCAGTGTGGGAGGTGACTGCACAAGGGTAGGAATACAAGGCGGTGAGGATCATTGGAAGCTGTGTTGGATACTGACTGCCACTACCACTAATTCACATGCTAGAGTTGAAATCAGAATCATGGACTATAACTCACCTGTTAACTAGGTAATCACTTTGGGATTCAGCTTTATCATTTGTAGGCTGAGGAGGCTGGACTAGATGACCACTTATGTCCCTTCTGACTTTATAATTCTCTATTTCTCAGAGTATCTTTATATCTTTTTTCCCCAGCTTTATTGAGGTATAATTAAAATTGTATATATTTAAGGTATGTAGCTTGATGGTTTGATATGCATATACATAGTGAAATAAATATTCACCATGTTCAAGCTACTTAACATATCCATCACCTCACATAGTTACTGTTTTCTTTCTTTCTTTCATCAAATGGATTTCTTAACTTGTTTATTATCATATTACCATTTTGCCACCATGTAAAAGGAAAGACTTAACCATTGTTCCAGTAATCTCTGAACTACTCTAGATCTCAGTTTGACAAACTAATGCAGTTACCATTGGTTCCAGAAGCAGCAAGTATCTAATATTAGAGTGTCTATAGATTATTATAGGTATAGCCAGGCCTGGGTGAATGATCTGTATCACTAAAGAAGCTAGAAACCTTATCCCAGTTGATCAGTACCAGAAGGACTTGACATTGGCTAGATTATTTCACACACTCTTCTTTCTGAAAAAATAAAGATCTGCCAATAAGGCTTTTCCTTTCCAATGTATATATGTTTTGATTATTTTAAAAATTGATCATATTTTAGGTCAGTAGTTTATTCATTGCTATAATGAGCCTTGCTAAGCCTCCCCCAACATCAGTTTTACCTGAATAACTTGCCCCCCAAAAATCATAACTTGTTTTAAAAACAGTAAGATATCAGTAGGACTGCATCTTGTTGTGTTCTCCTGAGTTCCTTGTACCTGCATATCCGTGCCAAGATTCTTACTTAACCTCAGTCCTGTCATAGTAAGCACTAGAATGAACTGACAGTTTATCCAGATATTTTAAACAGAGACCCCATTCATTCGAATGACTCCTTCCCAAGGGGAACACTTTGAATGATAATACTTTTTTAGTTTATTTAGGTATTTTGAAGGGTGTCTTTACTGTATAATCACACCTTATATACTGTCTTTTTAAATTATTCCTGACAGTTGTAAGTCATTGTAGGAAGGTGAAGTATATGATTTATGGCCTTGATTAAGATGTGGTTTATGGATTCCAAATCATAGTTACCACTGTACTGTATGCCTTTGGCTCCCTGTGGCATGATCTTCTTGAAGCAGTGTTAAGTGTTTATTTTCATGTTTATTCTCCCATATGGATTGGAGGATGAGACCTTCTCTTTTTCATCTTTATATCCCCTATACCTGGCATCCTGCAAATACATAGTAAGCTTATTGTATGAAATGAGGCTGGTGTATGAGACAGACTGAGCTTTGGCTCTACTTAAGTCAGAGTCCTGTTTTGATAGACTAATTGAGTTTTGCTCTGTAATAATGGATAGAACAATAATGACTAGAAATTATTTTGGACAACATTGTTTAAAGTTCATTTCAGTGACAACACTAAAGCTTGCCAAACAAATTTTACAAGTGTACATTTTGGCTTATCATGTGTTTGACCAAATTCTTTATATTCATTTCATCTTGTTTAATTCCTATAAGCTATTTTCAAGTGGAGTCCATAGGGGAGGAAATATGCATCACTTACCCAATGAAATGTCCCTGTCACTGATTTTTCACATGTATTCAAACTAACCAGTTATACAAAAATAAATTAGTGGCAGTGATTGAATATTTAGGCATAGTATGAATAGCTGTAAAATAAAGTCATGATCCTGTGTTTGAAATTTTCAACATGTGCCTTATTAGTAAAAGAATTACAAGTTCAGCAATAGATTGCACCTGAGAAAAGAGATGTGGATAGAGTGCATCCTTGTATATTATAATTTTGATTTTTATTTACATTGTGCAACTATGACAAAACTTTTGGGAAAAGGAAGAGGTAATGGGATTTATTAAAGTTTCTATTAGAATGTAGTATGATTACCATTAAATTATGTCTTTTATTTTTATGTGAGCTAGGTAATAAAGCTTCTAGGTTAAAGTTTAGATATTGCACTCATTTAACCAAAGGTATTTGACCAAACATTACTTTTTGGAAATAAATGTTTTAATGATCACTGTGTCTCTTTCTGAGACTAGTTTAAGGAAATAAAGCTTCCTACTTCCTTAGGAAAAAGACTTTTTTGAGGTCCGACATCTGACACTAATGTATTTACCCTCTTATTGATTGGGTTTCCCAGTCATCTCTTTGATTTTTTTTCTTTTTCTATGATTTGATATGTTACAGTCCTTCTTCAAACGATGGATTTTTAAGTCTAGAAATATCCTCCAAAATAAAGATTCCTGTTTTTAATTCTGTAGTGTCTGTCTTCAGGAGGAATAGACAGAAGTAGAAGTTCACATTGAGAGGGGTGCCAGGTTGGTAATTTGGATCAAACTGCATGGGGAGAATAATCTCTCTCCGAAAATGAAGCACAAGGATAAGTAATAACTTTTTATGCATGATAAGCATCAAAAATATGAGCCTGCTGGTCTTTGCTTTTCATTTTTCTTTACCTCTGTCTTTCAGTAAGAACCTCCTGCAGTGTGCGCACGATGTGATCAATAACTCAATAACTTTTTTCATGCAGTAATTATCTCCGTGTGATATTATCTGAACACTGTTTTTCTTTATTACTCAAAAGATGCAGGAGATATTTATATAACCAGCTGATCCCATTTTGGATAAAGGTGCTTTGTGACAGCAGGAGAAATAGTTTATTTTAAATAGCCTTTTAAAATAAATGCTCTATGAAAAGCTTTTCAAGTTAATTTTTGCTTAGCATGAGAAGGTGATTACCAAAAAGGTTTAGATGTAAAACTTGTACTTTATATATTTTACATTATGATAGTCAATCTTTCTAACTAAACACAATTAAAATTAAAATATTGAACAATTTAACATAACAGTAATTTTTTTCTGATTCCTCTAAATCATTTTATATATTTTCAGAGGTATGAGCTAAATGCGTAAGTTCTACCATTTCTGCACGTCTCACAGAGATTCTCATTATAGGCAGAGATCCTACAAGAGTCCCGGATGATGATCCCAGATTGCCAGCGCAGGTTGGAAGCTGCATATACTGATCTTCTGCAGTTATTAGTAAGTAATACTTATCTGTCTTATGTTTCAATTTTTTTTCAATCTAATACACGAAAGGCCAAAATTTTAAATGTTTAACGCTGAAAGCTAGTTGGTGACATTTTGTTTACTTGCTCAGTGTACCAGTTTATTTTAAAATAATTGATGGAGTTTAAGTGGTGTTTTAAGTTATACCTCCAGAAAAGTACTGTGTCTAACATGTTTATTCATTTGAACTTAGTTAATTAAATATATTTGAGTTATCATGGTAGGTATTCATAGTACTAATACTGCCCAGCAATATCTTGAATGATTTGGTTTTCACACATAAAGATCTTTTTTGACACATGAAAGGTGAGTAGTCTGTTTGAAATTTTAAAAGATCCAAATGTTTCAAATGAATTTGGTCTGTTTTAAAAAGGATTTGGAATTCTTTCCAATTCAAACCTAAATCGATTTGAGAGAGTAAAGAAAACCCTGTACAGTAATATTTAGGCAGTCCTCTCATATTAACTTGGAGCTGTATAACACTCTTATCATACTTGCTGGTATAAATGTCTTGTGATACAGTGGCAGAATCATTTTAAAAAGGGTTCTAAGAAAAATGCAAAGTCATCTTCTTTTTTATTTCTTAATAGAGATAAAAGCATAACACTATATACCAGGCGGTTATTATTGCTGTTTGATGATAATTTGATGAATTCTATCATTTCCTTTATTAACCTCATTTTATGTTTCTAGTTCTTGAGCTAATATTAATTACCAGCTACATAGCTGTCTCCTGATTCATAGTTGTTCCCTATATAACAAAAATAGTGTGAGGCTTTTTCAGTATGATCATGTATATGTATTCTTGGAAAGAGAATGAGATTTGTTTTCCCACCAAAATAACGTTAGGACTAAATCTGTAGAAAAAAAAGAGAGAAATACTTACATTTTACTTTACTTTTGACACAGAACTCATATTTATATATAGGAACCTTTTAAAGGCAGGAAAACTCTCTTTAAAGCCAAAAATGAAGCTATGGTTAAAAGATAGATGAAAGCAGGAAATAATTACTCTATTAAAATATTACCCAAAACAAAAGCATCATTTGTATTTCCTGAAAATTGAAATGCTTTTTTCTCTCATGAATGTAGTAGCTGAGAAAGTAATAGAAACTGCTTGAAAAAAATAATATCGTCTTTGGATGATATATTTGTGAGGATATATTCAGCAACGTCTGTACCCTCAAAGAGCTTATATTTTCTGACAGAGAACAAAGACATAGTTTAGGTGTAATACAGAAGTTTAAGAAATTCTTACTTGTAGTCTGAATTAAGCAAATCCTCAGTCTTTTTTGCTTTAAAATTTCATATTAAATACATACACACACACACACTTCCCTCTGCCCTGTATCCATCTTGTACTGCCTTGACTTGCTATCGCTTTATTTATTTATTAAAAAATCAAAATTTGCTACGCATAGTAGCTTAGGTGATATTATTTCATTTCTCTGTTACTGTTACAATATGTTAGTAAAAGTTTTCTGTGTAAAATACCAAGGAAAGACTCAATCTTTAATTGAGTCTTTAATCAGAAAATGAAAGCTGTCAGGCTGTTTCCTTGTAGTAGCATATATAATACTCAATACCAAGCAGACAGTTCACTTTTCTGATTCAAAGATTGTACTTAACTCTGGTGTGACACCAGTACCCTTCTTTGTCATTGTGAGTAGTTGGAGCATTATTTTGGTCTGAATGTCATCATATATGTAACACACTAGTAAATAATTTTTTACTTTTAGTGTGTTATTAATAATAATAACTCCATTTGTATGGTGATGTGTTGACAAAGTGAGAATACAGTGTTTTCAATTTTTTTCTGATGTTTTAATTTAACGCCAGTAGCTTTAGATGACCATGTTTTTCACTTATTGTATGAGTATATACAATGAAACAAAACCAAACCTGTTATTTCTTCCCTTACCTGTAATGAAAGAACAGAATTGTTCTTCAGAAATCTGTGGAATTATACTATATTTAGGTGAGGCTTGGGATCCTTTTTGTTTTAATTTTTGAGCTGCTTATGTTGATGGTTTGTAATATCTGAGTAATTAAAGTACTGAAGTTCAAGAAGGATAAACCTAATTTTTATTATATTTAATTTCAGGAGAGTGAAAAAGACTTGGAAGAAGCTGAGGAATATAAGGAGGCACGTTTAGTACTGGATTCAGTGAAGTTAGAAGCCTGAAGGTTTTCTATACAGGGTGTTTTTTTGCATTAAGTCCTGGGATCCATTCCACAATTCATTATTTTTGACCACTGCTATGTGTTCAAGTAGTATGAGAATGTGATTCTTTTTATGCAGTGCATATGTTTTTCTTTGCCTGATTTAATGTGTCAAATAAATGAGTTCATCTAATAAAATTGCTTCTTTCATACTTTACAGCGTATTTTAATGAACCTTTTATCATTAAGTCATAGCCATTTTTGACAGAGAATTAAAATCTGTTAGGTCCTAGTTAAAGTCTAGATATTTTGCTGCTTAAGCGTGGATTAAGTTAAAAATAGGTTACTTTTTTTTTTAAGATAAAAATCCAAATTTTGAATATTTTATTCTGAGTAGGATACAACTCCCAGGTAAGAAAGAAAGAACCTCTCTGTGGATACAGCCTTACATATTTATTTCTTCACAGTGAAAGTCCAACATTTCCATCACTATGAACTAATGAGAAACATATAAATCTTTTTCCAGAAAGTCAGATCTATACAGAAAACATCAGCCATTTAGATCTTCAAGAATAAGATTCTTATGAACAATAAAGAATTGAATTGTATTTTAAAGGAATAATGGCTGTTGCCAGTGGTGTGCTGGGAAATGTTTAATGGCTTTTCAAAATGAGAAGGGAACCTCTGGTTTGTAGCTTTTGCTGATTTCTGTAGTGTAAATACTCCCGCTGTGACTGATTTCAAGCGACTAACGTGACATCAGCCAAACAGAGCTGGGAAGATACAAATCAGCTATAGCATGCACTGGCCATAGCCAAACTTGGATTGTCTTGATTGACGAGAAAAGGGTATTGTTGCATCACAAAGCTTTTCCCAGTACTACTGTAAATCCATAACCTAATCATTTGAGTTTATTTCCCCAAAATAAATGACTTTAGTTTTCTTATATTTCTAGAAAATGTATATGAGCCTTATGTCACCACCCTAACATGAGCCATGATCTAATGAACCAAACTAGTAATAATAACATTTAAACTTTAAAGCTCATAACTGAAAAAATAAGAGAACTTGAATTTTTGCTGCTATAAAATACATACTTGTAGTATGGTGGGTCTGATTTTGGAAATTGCAAGTGATGACTAGAAACTATAACATTTCTTGAATCTGTCAAAAAGATCAAAGAGAAAAATAATACTGTTCTTTCCTAATGTTATTTCTGAAGGCTACTCTTTTAAAGCACAGAATGTATCATTTATAAAATAAAACTTTTACACATTCAGAAAATTACTTCATCAGAGAATAACATATCTGAAGCATTTCTAAATTGAAATGTCATCATTTAAAAACATATTACAGGGCTTCCCTGGTGGCGCAGTGGTTGAGAGTTCGCCTGCCGATGCAGGGGACACGGGTTCGTTCCCCTGTCCGGGAAGATCCCACATGCCGCGGAGCGGCTGGGCCCGTGAGCCATGGCCGCTGAGCCTGCGCGTCCGGAGCCTGTGCTCCGCAACGGGAGAGGCCACAACAGTGAGAGGCCCGCGTTCCGCAAAACAAACAAACAAACAAACAAAAAACGTATTACAGGGATAGAGAGGGTGGGAGGGAGTCGCAAGAGGGAGGAGATACGGGGATATATGTATATGTATAGCTGATTCAGTTTGTTATAGAGCAGAAACTAACAACACCATTGTAAAGCAATTATACTCCAATAAAGATGTTTAAAAAAATAAAACATGTGCCATTTTTAAAGTATTTGAGGTAGAAGAGGGGACAAGTGAGGAAATAAAAATTATAATTACAATGTAAAATGGTATACTAAGGTTCACTATTAGAGATTTGAGTACCAGGAGAATTGAACTCTTCAGATTTAGATTATTTTGTGGTTGGTATTAAGAACAGAACAGGTGGGCCTTTTCTGGTTTGGGGCTAATTTTTTTGTTTTTGGCATATTGAGTTTCTGCCAAATACACAAATATCATATATATTCATAGTAAATGGTTTCCTTATCAGTTAAAACTTGAAGAGAGCATATCTCGCTCCTGAGAAAAGTAATACTGAAGGGTAAGTTTTGCAGCCATGACCCAGATCTTGGTTACTGAAAAAATTATTGTCTTGCCAAAAAGCCTAAGAAAGAAGAAATCAACAAGGTAGATGAAAAGAAATATATCGTTAGAGAATTCCTATCTCAACTACTATAGATCTTATACTGGCTCTCTCCAGGTATTGATGAGAAGCAGCAAGAAGCTTAACATTCTGGGAAGGCTTTTTCCTGAGAATTTTGACACATTCCACTTGTTTTTGTGGCCAAGAGGCACATTAAGAACAGTTATAATCGATTTAGCATTAATTTGTTTTTAAGCTTTTATTTAGAACCTTACATTGTGTAACAATAAGTAGAAATTCCCTAAAGTAATGTTGCCCTTTTTCTCCCTGTACCAGTACCTGACCCCCATTAACATACAGCAGTTGCTCAATTAACATTTGTAGAATAAATGAAAAGCAAAAACATGTCTAACTTCTAGAATGAGACAAAGAATGCTGTGAAGGATTCCATCTCATCACAAACAAAAAACATTTAATACAATGCTTTTCAAACTGTTGTGACCACAAAGCACGATAAGAAACAGTTTTGATTGTGACCCAGTGCATATATATATGGGGGTCCATATATACATAAAATAATAAGCATCCTTAATATGTACAATTCCTCAGATGTTTTCTATTCTCTTTCATCTGCTATTGGGTTGTGAAAAACACTACCTTAATATAATAATTAAAGTAATATTTATAAAATTTATATAAAATTATCATATATAAACTCATATAGATATATATACCATATAGATATATATAAACTTCTTTGATATATAGCTATCAACTTAGGTCTCAGAGCAGTTGTCTCAGTGAATGTGTACAAATTTACACACATTGCAGGCATGAAGTATCATGGTAATATGTAATCAGTTAACATTTGTTAGGTGCCCTTAGTCCTTGCACAGACCAATACAATGGCAACCATAGATTAGACAGGCAAAACAAAGACAAGTGGCAGAATCAAGTAGTAAGCCTAATTTTGCTGGGTTTTTTTTGTATAGCAAAGGTCACATCATTTCTAAGTAAGTAAGAATGTACATAGGATAAACAGACATAATATATGGAATGAGTAAATTGACCAAATCCAGGCTGATTTTAATGCCATTGAAAGGATTCCCAAGTTTCAGCATTTTCACTTGGACATGTCTAATAGGGATTCAGTCCTAGTAAATCAAAGTACTCTCCCAAAGTCCTGGAGCTTTCTGGCTGGGTTTTGGGGACATTTACATTTTGGATGAGTATTAACATCTCAAGAACTAATTGTCCTTCCTTTATTCTATTTTGTACCATCTGGATAAGTCATGTAAACAGCTACTTGGGAGGATTAAAAAAAAGTGATAAGCAAGTGTTTATGAGTAATGAAAGCTGCTTATAGCAATATACTGAAATGTTCATTTCATTTTTGAATTTCTGGTGAGGAACAATCAAAGCCTAATATTTAAAAATTGTCTCTATGCCTGTACCTGTGCACTGAATCACTTCCAAATTGAGCAGTCAAACCTGGTTAATCTAAATTACTTTGCAAACTTCATTACATTACTTGGCTTTTTAAAAATCCTATCAAGTTTAATAAGGACATATCCTACAGCTGGTTATCACTTTAATCTTATTATTTGGTCATTTAAGTAAACCAAGGACAGATTAATCCTTTCCTTGATGGTGAGTTAGGGCCTTTAAATGTCAGTGTAAACTTGATAGTATGTGAGCCAGAGCTGTGAAGCATTTGACATTAAAGGGTTAATCAGATCATTTAGTCCTTGAGACTCCTTCGAGTGCTTTAGCTGGAAAGAAATTGAATGGTTTAGAAATGGTGCAGTATTAAACAAGTTTTAAGTATTAGAGTACTTGAAATTTTCAAGAGTGCTTCTATATTGCACTTCACTATTAGTCTTATTGCTCTTATGAGAGGTATGTGTTCATGTATTAGACTGTTGCACAGAAAGCTATGATTAATTTATGTCACAGTAGATCTACACCCTTCTTATATTTTTTGTGCTTTCTGTTGACTGTTGGATAGGTGACAAGGTGCTTTCAAAGTCTTGGGGGCAATATATGTCACCAAAGGTTAATATTTTTAATGCTCAAAAAGACTTTTCAAATTAATAAGAAAAAATTCCTAGTACAAAAGATAAAGGATGAAAACACAGAGTTCACAAAAGAATAAGTGCGAATGAATGGGGTTTTTTTAAAGATGAATACCTGTTGACTAGGTATGATAAAGTACTAGCCAATTAGCTTAGATAAAAGGATGAAATAAATAAATTGGAAAAGAGGCATTATTTATATGATATGCAGTTGATAAGGTATGTATTGATACCAGGAAAACACAAGGACGTGATCTGTAAAATAATTAGAAGCATTGAGGAAATTAAAGTGGGTAGCTGCAAAATGAATATATAAAACTGTAATGGGTTGAATTATGTGCTCCAAAAAGATACATTGAAATCCTAACCCC
This sequence comes from Physeter macrocephalus, assembly GCF_002837175.3. Taxonomy (NCBI): domain Eukaryota; kingdom Metazoa; phylum Chordata; class Mammalia; order Artiodactyla; family Physeteridae; genus Physeter; species Physeter macrocephalus. The sequence continues at coordinate 78,692,671 of NC_041221.1, read as the reverse complement.
CAGTACCTCAGAATATGACCTTATTTGGAAGTAGGGTCCTTGCAGATTTCATCAGTTAAGATGAGGTCACACTAGTGAGTAGGGTAGGCCCTTAATCTAGTATGACCGATGTGCTAATAAGACAACTTGAAGAAACAGAGAGAAGGCCACACGACAACATAGGCAGAGGGTGGAGTTATGCAGCTGCAAGCCAAGGAATAGCAAGGTGGCACCGGAAGATATGAGAAGGCATGGAATAGATTCTCCCTTAGATTCCTGGAGTGAGTGTGGCTCTACCAACACCTTGATTCAGACTGCTAGCCTCCAGAACTATGAGATAATAAATTCTGTTGTTTTAAGGCACTTAGTTTGTGGTACCTTGTTACAGCAGTCTTAAAAAATGAATACATAGAACCCAAAAGCTTTTCTATATGCCAGCAATAACCAAACAATGGAAAAATAAATCCCTAAGAAGAGTCATAGAAGATGACATTTTAAAAAATGACTTGTACTACATATGGAAAGTTGATATTGTCAAAATGAGGTTTCACCCTATGTCCATCTGTAAATTCAATGAAATACAACATGGTTTGGAGAGAGGAGGGGAATGTTAGGAAATGATTCTAAAATGCAATTTAAACAAATTTTAACAGGAAAGAATATCTGGGAGGGGGATATGAAAAAATAGTAATGAGGGGAAACTAGCTCTGCTCAATATTAAAATTTATCAAGTTGTGATAATTAAATGTATGGTAAAAAATAGAAAATCAAAGAGAATAGAGTCCAGAAGCAAACCCAAATATATATATATATATAAATTTAGTATATGATAAAGGATATTTCAGACTTATCAGAAAGATAGATTATTCAATAAATCATATTGGGATAACCAGCTAATCATTTGAAGGAAAAATAAAGCTGGATTTCTATTTAACCTCTAACACCAAAGTAAATGTCAACAGAGTCAAAAATTTTAATATAAAAAGAAAAAAAAGTTGGTGAAACTAATAGATTAACAGTTTTTAATTGATACTATGCAGTAAGAGTATAGGGAAATAGAAAATCTAATACGCTGTTGGTGAGAACATTTTAAAGATGGCAATTCTCCACAAATTAATATATAAATGTAATGTCACAATTATCAAAATAGAGAGAAATAAATGGTGAGACTATGCTAGAAAATCTTGAAAATTGAGAATTGCTAAGGGGTAGAGGGGATAAGTGTAGCAGGTACTGCAGTTGGATATTGAAACTTAAAATTACTGCATTTAAAACAGTGAAACCAGGGCTTCCCTCGTGGCGCAGTGGTTGAGAGTTCGCCTGCCGATGCAGGGGATGCGGGTTCGTGCCCCGGTCCAGGAGGGTCCCGCATAACGCGGAGCGGCTGGGCCCGTGAGCCATGGCCGCTGAGCCTGTGCGTCCAGAGCCTGTGCTCTGCAATGGGAGAGGCCCCAACAGTGAGAGGCCCGCGTACCGCCAAAAAAAAACAAAAAAACACAGTGAAACCAGCACATTAAACTGTCAGTCAGTATAATAGACTAGAAAACCCAAACCCACCGTAAGTATGTGTATCAATACATAAGTAACTGACAGAGGTGGCATCTCGAGTTAGTGGTAAAAGGATGGATAATATATAAATGGAATTAGGAAAGTCTGAGAAAAATAAAAATTGATTTCTATCTCATTCCACACAATAAAATACAGCTTAAATAGATTAAAGAATTAAACTTACATAACAAGCATTTCTTGAGCCTGTACTATTAGGCACTATTTTGAAGCTAGGATGCCATGGTGAGCAAGACAGAGATCTCTGCTCTTGAGGAGCATACAACTCATGGACATTGACAATAAGTAAACAAGAAAATAGCAGTAATGTGTTCTGTGCATAGAATTAACATTAAATGATGTGCTAGAGAACAATTGGGTGACCAGGGAGGGCTTCCTGAGAGGTGACATTTGAGCTGAGCTCTGTATCAGAAAATCATATTCCAAGCAAAAAGGAACAACTAGTGTGAAACCCAAGACAAAAAGGTGCTAGGTGTATTCTAAGAAAAGAACTAGTGGGGCAGGAGCCAAGTGAGTGATGGGGAAAGTAGTAGAAGAATTTGTGGGGCTTTGTAAGCTAAGGAAAGAAATTAAGGTTTTATTCTAACGAGAGTCCACCAAGATTTTAACCTAGGGAGTGACATGTTTTAATTATATTGTTTAAAAATCTTGTTTTGTAGAGACTGAGTCATACGAAGCAAACCAGCTTCTCCCCGGACTTCCCAAGCGTGCAGATCTCCCAGCAGGCTGCTGACAGCGCCCCCAGCTGGGCAGATTCCAGGGAGAAGAGCACAGCTGGCGTCTTCTCCTCCCCACTGAGGGATGTGGCTGTCAGCCCCACAGCCTACCTTCCCCATCAGAAAACCCTGAGGAGATGTAAAGCAGGGCCTCTCTAGGTGCTCTCATGGGTGGCCTCCTTTTTAAAGATTTAAGGTGTGAGTATCCTAGACGTGGTCACTCAGCCTTGGGCTGGCCTTGGGATGTCTGTGGCCTGCTCTTCAGAGACTTAGCTCAGCCTCGCAGGGCAGCTGACACCACTGCCCCGATTCCTCCACCCTCCCCTCCCTCCAGAGCCTTGGCAGAACATAGTTTAGTGTTCAGGTTAATTCCAGTTAGGGGTTGCTCTCTTCTGAATATCCACCTTTCACATCCACTTTCACCAAAGACAGAGATATGGACATCCCAGGGGTGGTGGGAAAATTATGATTTAGAGCCAAAGCTGCATGCTTCTGTCAGGGGAAAGGCTACATTGAAAATGAAAGTATTGCATTGTTTATAAATAGGGAATTTAGCAAACTGTGTGGAGAGGAAATAGCTGGGCCTCTAGACAAAATAAGAGCAGTAGCCGCAAGCTGATTTGTAACACGGGCACAGAATTAGAACCTATTCTTCATCCATTCATGACACAGCCATGCACTCAGCACCTGCTGGGTGCCAGGCACCATGCTAGGCTCTGGGAATGCAAAGTTGAGAAGCTCATGATCCGATAACTAATCCTTACAGTGTAGGGGGACCAAGTGCTGTTATAAAGATCAATGTGATATTGAGATTTATAATAAGAAATACATATTCAGAAACAAAGTCATAGAAAAAGAGATCAGATTTGTGGTTACCAGAGATGAAGGAGGGTGGGAGGTAGGGGTGGGGGAAGGGAGAATTGGATAAGGACAGTCAAAGGTACAAGCTTCTAGTTTATAAGATAAATGAGTGCTGGTGATGTAATGTACAACATCATTAATATAACTAACATTGCTGTATGTTATATATGAAAGTTGAGAATATATCCTGGGAGTTCTCATCACAAAAAACAAAATGTTTCTATTTCTTTAATTTTGTACTTGTATGAGATGATGGATATTTACTGGATTTAGTGTGATGGTCACTTCATGAAGTATGTAAATCTCATGCTGTATATCATAAACATATACAGTGTTATATGTCAGTTATATCTCAATAAAACTGGAAGGGAAAAAAAACAATCATTGTTCTACCAAAAAAAGAAAGGTAGGAGGGAAGGGAGAGAGAGAGAAGGGAGGGAGGGAGGGAAAGAAAGAGAGAAGGAGAGAGAGAAAGAAAAAGAAAGAAAGAAAAGAGAGAAAGAGAGAGAGAGAAAGAAAGAGAGCAAGAGAAAGAAAAGAAAGAAAGAAAGAGAAAAAGAAAGAAAAAGAGAAAGAAAGGAAAAGAAAGGAAGGAGGGAGGGAGGAAGAAAGGAGGGAAGAAAGAAAAAGACATTTATTTGGTCTTCCTCCTGTTTCTGGCACAGAGCTCCTGAAACCCTTGAAATTTCCTAAGTGATAAGAGCGATAATATTCATAACAAGCCCCTTTCAATCACACCTGAGTTTGTGTTACTGCAGTGATTTTTGGAAGGCACAGACAGATGGGGCTGGTTGCCAGGGGAGCCAACTTTGTGATTGGAGGGTTGGAAATTTAGTCCCACCCCCTGACTTCCAGTGTGGTGAGAGGGGCTGAATGATTTAATCAATGATGCCTGTGTAAGGAAGCCTCCATAAAAACTCAATAGGAGAAAAAAAAAAAAACAACAAACTCAATAGGAGAGCGTTCTAGAGCTTCCAGGTTGGTGAGCTCTTGGAGGTTGAGGAGAAGGCATGGAAGCTCTGAGCACTTTTCCCATACCTTGCCCTATGCATCTCTTCCATCTGGCTGTTCTTGAGTTAGACCGTTTTACAATAAACCAGTAATGTGGTAAGTAAAATATTTCTCTTAGTTTTGTGAGCCACTCTAGCAAATTAATCAAACCCAAGGAAGGGGTTATTGGAACCTCCAATCTACAGTCGATTGGTAATAACCTGGGCTTGCAGTTGACCTCTGAAGTTCTGGGGTGGGGGCAGTCTTATAAGACTGAACCCATAACCTGTGGGATATAATGTTATCTCCAGGTAGATAGTAACAGAATTGAGTTGAATTGTAGGACACCCAGCTGGTATCGGAGAACTTCTTGGTGGTATGTGTGGGGGAACACACACATCGAAACTGGTGCCAGAATCGGAGTCATAGAAGGTCTTATTGGAGCCCAGAGGAAGGGACAAACAGAAACCTTTCAGTCTGGATTTTGTTTACTATACCACAACTATCCAAGTCATCTCAAGCAGGAAATAAAATGAAAAAACTGAAGAGAGTTTTCAGAAGAGCCCTGGATCACATAGCATGTGTTCAGCTGCCAGTAACAGAACACCTGACCAATACTGATTGAAGCAATAAAGGTGATCAAGAGTCCCACACAACTAGAAGTCCGGGAGTAGACGGTTCTGAGCTGAGAACAGCAGCTCAGTGATGTGATTTAGGGCTCAGGCTGTCTCGGTCTTTTTGGCTTTATCATTTTCAGCTGGTAGGTACTGTCTTCCCTCCGGTACCAGGATGGGTGCTGTCACCCTGGTAAGCAAGTCATTTAAATTTCCTGGGTCTCCATTTCTCCTCTATCAAAATGAGAGATGTGATTAGATGATGAGCAAGGTGCCCCTCCCTTTTTTTTCTTGGCTGTTAACTTTTTAAATTTAATTTTTATTTTATATTGGAGTATAATTTACAATGTTGTGTTAGTTTCAGGTGTACAGCTGATTCAATTATTTATACACATATATCCATTCTTTTTCAGATTCTTTTCCCATATACGTTATTACAGAATATTGAGTAGAGTTCCATGTGCTATACAGTAAGTCCTTGTTGGTTATGTATTTTATATATAGTAGTGTGTGTATGTAAATCCCAGACTCCTAATTTATCCCTCCCCCCCACATTTCCCCTTTGGTAACACACATTTGTTTCTGTGTCTGAGTCTGTTTCTGTTTTGTAAATAAGTTCATTTGTATCATTTTTTTTAGATTCCACATATAAGTGATACCATATGATATTTGTCTTTCTCTTTCTGACTTACTTCACTTAGTATGATAATCTCTAGGTCCATCCATGTTGCTGCAAATGGCATTATTTCATTCTTCACGGCTGAGGAATATTCCATTGTGTATATATACCACATCATCTTTATCCATTCATCTGTCAACGGACATTTAGGTTGCTTCCATGTCTTGGCTATTGTAAATAGTGCTGCAGGGCTTCCCTGGTGGTTTAGTGGTTAAGAATCCGCCTGCCAGTGCAGAGGACGCGGGTTCAAGCCCTGGTCTGGGAAGATCCCACATGCTGTGGAGCAACAAAGCCCATGCACCACTACTACTGAGCCTGCGCTCTAGAACCCATGAGCCACAACTACTGAGCCCACATACCACAACTACTGAGCCCACGCACCTAGAGCCCGTGCTCTGCAACAAGAGAAGCCACCACAATGAGAAGCCCGCGCACCGCAACAAAGAGTAGCCCCACTCACCACAACTAGAGAAAGCCCACGTGCAGCAACTAAGACCCAACACAGCCAAAAATAAATTAATTTTTAAAAATAGGGTTGCAATGAACATTGGGGTGCGTGTATCTTTTAGAATTACGGCTTTTTCTGGGTATATGCCTAAGAGTGGGATTGCTGGGTCATATGGCAGTTCTATTTTTAGTTTTTTAAGGAACCTCCGTACTGTTCTCCACAGTGGCTGTACCAGTTTGCATTCCCACCAACAGTGTAGGAGGGTTCCCTTTTCTCCACACCCTCTCCAGCATTTATTGTTTGTAGACTTTTCTTTTTTTTTTTTTTTTTTGTGGTACGCGGGCCTCTCACTGTTGTGGTCTCTCCCGTTGCAGAGCACAGGCTCCGGATGCGCAGGCTCAGCGGCCATGGCTCACGGACCCAGCCGCTCCGCGGCATGTGGGATCCTCCCGGACCGGGGCACGAACCCGAGTCCCCTGCATCGGCAGGCAGATTCTCAACCACTGCGCCACCAGGGAAGCCGTGTTTGTAGACATTTTGATGATGGCCATCCTAACTGGTGTGAGGTGATACCTCATTGTAGTTTTGATTTGCATTTCTCTAATAATTAGTGATGTTGAGCATATTTTCATGTGCTTTTCGGCCATCTGTATGCCTTTGGAGAAATGTCTATTAAGGTCTTCTGCCCAGTTAATAAAAAAATGGCCAAAGGCTGAGCTAGAGAGATAGAAAGTTATGAAGAAGCAGGCAATGAGGCAGAAGTGACATGACTCTTGGTAGGAGTAGGCCAGAGCTTATAAAAACAAAGGTTAGAAACACTCTGTATTTGCAAAAACACTCATTGTAGTATCATCATGGACGGACGTAGGCAAGGTAGAATGTATTGGTTAGAGGTAGCTTCCTCATATAGCCAGGAGTCTGGAGGTACAGTGAAGGGCTGAGACAGCCACTCAAGGAAGCCACCCAGGGTCCAGGCTCCCTGTCACTTCCTGTTCCACCAGCCTTTACCTGTGGCTTTTGTTCACGTGATAACAAGATCCACCTGCCTACAGGCACCGAGTCCAAGTCCCAAGCAGGAAGAAAGAGAAGGTGAAATGACAGAAGGCAAATTCCAGCTGACATTTCCCCTTTTTATCTGGGAGGCAGTAGCTTTCCTGGAAGTCCTACCTTATAGATTTCTGCTTACATTTCATTGACCAGAACTGGGCCACTTGGGTTTACCGCAAGAAGCAAGAGTTCTGGGAGAGATAATTGTTCTAGCATTTACATCGCTGCCTCAAGCAACACTGAGGTTCTACTGGTAAGGACGAACCCATATGTGAATGAATTCTATTTAGCAGTGTCCACCAGAGAGGGAAAAAGAAAATATGAGCTTGTCTCCTTCCGCTAGTTGAGACCAACCATATAAAGGATTTAGCAAAACGCTTAGTTTAGAGTATGTGTTCAAAAGAAAAGAAAGTTTGCTGCTGTTTCTGCTGCTACACCCACTACTAACGTTAATAAAACGTATTACTTCATCATCTTGGTTTTTCAGTCCCATTCATTCAACAAATGTTTATTGGACTTATACAATGTTCAGTCTTTAGGAGCTGGGGGTCGAGAAAGGGAATAAAATCTGATTCCTGCCTTCTAAGAGCTTACATCTGTGTAGCTAAATGCACGATAAATTGAGGGAAAAAGAAAAGCTTCAGCAGAGACAGCCTTGGAAGTTATTGGAAGTGGATGGAACTTGTGATCACGTGGGTCCACGTGAATCCCTCCTTTCACAGATGAGGAAAGTGGGAGCCCCCAGGGACATGATGGGCTGACTGCAGTCACCCTGCTCTCTGCACAGATAATCAGGCCTGAACCCAAGCCTCCTGATGCCCAAGCTGGTGCCCCTTCTATTACACTGCCCTGTTGGAAGTGATTTGAAAATGCAAAGCTGGATAAAGAGACTAGAATAACCTGCCCTTGCCCTTTGTGGGGGAGGGCGGGGGGGATGGTCATGCCATTTCACAGAAGTGTAGCCCTTGGCCCAGGAGGAAGCATGACCAGCAGGAAATTAACTGAACTCCCAGGATTGTGATGATGTGTGTGTGCTGGCATGAAAATGAAGGCCCCTCTGAGCTGCAGATAGGAGAATTCCTCTGGGTCAAGACTTTTATTCACTCTGTGGTTTTTAATTAGCAATCCTGATTTTCCCAAGGATTGCATTAGATCAGCAAATGTTTCTTGCACAACTCTCTACCCACTGATCTACTATTGGACAGCCCAGGTCACAAAAATGTAGATTAGATGAGGGAAAGAGCCATGAAATGTCATTCACAAATATTTTAAAGATGTTAAATGCACTCTGTTCACTACAATGACCACTATATTTGTTTAATTAAAGAATACTTTGTCCTGCTTGGCACAAAGTATAGCACTAGCTTTTGCAGGGGTTTTTTTTTTGGTTGTTGTTGTTGTTGTTGTTTAAATGATGAAGTTAATGAAAATCACAGACTGTCTGCCTGTAGAAACAAAGTCACATCTGGAAAAAACTGCACTAGTAATTAAATGGCATTTAATGTGACTAATATCAAAAGAATAGGTTTTTCTCCCCCCTAGCATTAGGGATGCAGAATTCAAGCTTCTGAGCTGGTCTATTATAATAGTTTTGAGTCAGTAGGTGTTTAGAAGTCATTCTGATATTTATGAAGAAAAACCCCCAGTGAGCCATAGAAGGGAAAAAAAAAAGGACAAGATCTGCGCAGTTTGAATTTTGAAAACTGGCATAAATTTGACAGGTTTTTATTTTTCCTAAGCATTCAGTGTTTCAGTTCAATGAAATAAAGGCCTCTTGTTTCCCATACCAATCAAGTGACCTCCTGCCTCGCTGTAATTACTGGTAAACTTCAGTATGCAAGCTAAAAGACCACCTAATTAAAAAGTATAATTAATTTACATAGATCATTCAAAATGGCTAGATTAGATAGCTTATGGAGATAATGTAAAACTCTTTGAGATGCTTTTATTGGCTTCTTTCCCTGCTGTTCCTCAGGTTCTGAGAATTTTCATGGGAATGAGTTTATCAAAGTGGGAAGGGCTTCAAGGTGATAGTTTTAGCTAATCACTGCTAAACATTTAAAGCTTTGCAATTATTTTTATCAATTACCCAAGTATAAAACAACCAGAAAAGATGGCCTTATCTTCCTGCTTGGTTTTGAGTGGCCTAATGTTATTAGTGAATATTTATTAAGTGCCTATTGAGTGCTAGATGCCACTCAAAACACACAGTTATTTTAGAGCTTGCCATGATTAGCAATGACTCCTCTCTCTGGGCTAGACAGCACTTTGATTCTTCTGATCACAGTGAGATGGCTGCAGGACCCAAAAGAAAGATACTGGCCAAAGGGTTTCTCTCTCCCTTTACTCACAATTCACAATGCCAAGAAATGTCCTCTATCATCTACTCTTCAGTATAAACAGTGTTGGACTCCAGAGCTTGAGCAGGCCCCTGGGTGACAACCAGGCAGCTGTTCAATGGTGAGATATATAGGAGAGTTCTTCTTTCCATGGTGCAGAAAGTGTGGCCCTGAGGTGATATCCAGTTGTAAACTTCTTTCCTTTTACCTGAGTTACAAAGGAAGAAGTTTCTCCCCAATTTATATATGGAGGCAAGATATCAGAAAATTAATCCTGCAGGGGACTTCCCTGGTGGCGTGGTGGTTGAGAATCCACCTGCCAATGCAGGGGACATGGGTTCAAGCCCTGGTCCGGGAAGAACCCACATGATGCAGAGCAAATAAGCCCGTGTGCCACAACTACTGAGCCTGTGCTCTAGAGCCTGTGAGCCACAACTACTGAGCCCGTGTGCCACAACTACTGAAGCCCATGTGCCTAGAGCCCGTGCTCTGCAACAAGAGAAGCCACCACAATGAGAAGCCCACGCACCACAACAAAGAGTAGCCCCCGCTTGCCACAACTAGAGAAAGCCCGCACGCGGCAACGAAGACCAAACACAGTCAAAAATAAATAAATAAAATAAATAAATTAATATTAAAAAAATTAATCCAGCAGGGCTTCTAAACAAAGATGCTACAAACAATAGCTCTGTTAATACAGCCTGTTTTGTGGGGGAGAAGTTCAGGGACCTTGGCAGCACCTTGCCAAAGAACAATAGATACATCACCACCCTTTTAAAATTTCATCTGCTTCTCCTAGGAAGGAAAAATTGTCATGGTGTCAGATGATCTTGGCCTAACTCTACAGAGTTAACCTGAGTGCATCTCATAACAAGAGCAAATGCCAATATTTTTCTCAATATACTTCACATGGTATGTCATTGTGAGATGAACTCTATTAAGTCCTTAGTATTTGGGGGCTTTGAGTCATTTGAAAAGGAATCTTCCCCTCTCCATGAGATAAGATGTTGTATTATTCGTGTTGGGACCTGAATTCTATAGCTTGACTGCTTATATTGATTAAATGAGTAGCTCCTAAAATTTCACCTTTCTGTTCTGTGTAAACATAATCCAAGTTCCACTTCTCTTTCCACCTCCCTCAGTTTCCTCATTACTATGCTTCAGATAATTGCATCATAATTAAGCATCTCAAGACTTTGACACAATCAGTTAGAATAATAGCAAACATTATTTAACATAGAGGTTCTCAAAATTGCTGCATGTAAAAATTTCCTGCGAAGTTTGGGGGAAAAATATCCATATGCACAAGCTGCCTCCCAGACCAATTAAATCAGAATCTCTGGGAGGAAGGACCCAGGTAACAAGATTATTTCTTGTGTGACTGAGCAATAAAAGCTTCTTGTTATATGCCTCTGAGTTTTGAGATGGTTTGTTATGAAACATTACTGTGATTGCAGCTCTCTGATACACCCACTCATTTGTTCCTTTATTCTTGAAATACTGATTGAGCACCTACTATGTCCCAGGGGCTTGCTAGTACTAGGGATGCAGTGGAAAACAAGAATGGCCAAGATCCTTGCCCTAGTGCAGTTTATGATCTTGTGCTAAACGAAAAACAAATAATCAAACACATAACTATATCATTTCAGGTATCAATTAGAGCTGTGGTGACAAATACTTCCATAGCAATGTGAGATCAAGAAAAACAAAGTATATCCATACCCCGTATCTTACTCAGGATAAATTCCAAATAGATTAAAGACTTCAATTTTTAAAATGAAGAAACCATGGGAGACCCAGAAGCCAAAGAAGAAAAGATTGATAAACCAGACTACATAATGCTATTGATATAAACAAGTATAGTTGATTTACAATGTTGTGTTAGTTTCAGGTATACAGCAAAGTGATTCAGATATATATATATATATATATATATTTTTTTTTTTTTCAGATTCTTTTCCCATATAAGTTATTACAGGATACTGAGTATAGTTCCCTCTGCTATACAGTAGGTCCTTGTTGTTTATCTGTTTTATATATAGCAGTGTGCATGTGATGGTTCTTAAATATAAGAAAAAACACTCCACATGTAATAATAGAAATGCATAGTAAAACTGCACTGCGATACCATTATTCACTCATCAGATTGGCAAAGATCCAGGAATTTGATAACATGCTGGTTGGCCAGGGTGTGGGAAAATAGGCATTGTCATATGTTGCTGGTAGAAGTATAAATTGGCCCAACTTCTATGGATGGCAATTTGCTATAAACACTTTGTGCCTGTGCTTCCTTTCCACTTCTAGGAATTTATTCTACAGATACATTTGTATGTGTATGAAATGATGTGGCATTTTTAATGGCAAAAGATTGGAAATAACCTAAATGTTCATCAATAGGGGATGGGTTAAATGAATTATGGCACATCCATGCAAGGGAATACTATGTAGTTGCAGAAAAGAATGAGAAGACTCTTTATATACTGATGTGGAAAGACATCTAAATTACGCTGTTAAGTAAAAATAAAATACAAGGTGTGAAATAGTGTATATAAGTACGCTACCATTTGATAAAAAAGCACATAAAAAGATAAATACATGATACATACATAAATAGACAGTGAGTGAAAAAAGTTTAAAGGAATATAGAGACATATATACAAATATTTGTATATGCTTAAACTATGTTAGGGAGCATACACAAAAGACAAGTAATTTTTGTTGCCTGTGGGAAAAGGAACTGGGTAGCTTTGGGACATGAGCAAAAAAGAGACTTTTCACTGTTTGCCTTTCTCTAACTTTAGAATTCTAAACCATATATTTATCTACAAAATTAAACTTTTTAATACCAAAAATGCAGTATAAATGTGTTTGTAATTAAATACATTTAAAATCTGAAAGAAAATGTTTAGAGGACAGACTGTGCAGCGTAGACAGGACTGATGAGACAGGCTCTTCAGGGAAGGACTTGCTGCAGGGGTGACATTTGGTAAAGAGCTGAATGAAGTGAGGGAGTGAGTTCTGGGACTGCTTGGGGTGGGGTGGGGGGAAAGCATTTCAGGCAGAAAAAAAGCCAATGCAGAGGCCCTGAGGGGGATGCCTGGGATTCGGAGCAGCAGAGGAGAAGCCGGTGTGTCTAGAGTGAAGTGAGAGGGGAGAGTGTTTGGAGATGTGGTCTGAAAGGGGCCACAGCTCTGGCACGCGGTCCCTGTAAGTTATGGCAGGGGTCTGGGGTTGATTGTTTGTGATGGGAAGACATTAGAGGTTTTGAGCAGAAGGGTGACCTAATCAGCCTTCCATCCCCCTCTAGGCCAGGAGTAGCCTGAGGGAGGTAAGGGCAGAGGTAGGGAGAGGAGAAAGGAGGCTACTCAAGGTGTATGGTGCTGGCTTGGACATTCGGTGGTGAGGGTGGTAAGAAATGGGCGGATCTGGGGATATATTTTGAAAGTAGAGCCGAGATTTGCGCTGCATTGGATGAGTTGAGAATGACTTCAATTCTTTTGGCTTGAGCAACTGGGTGAATATTTAGTGAGTACCTATTGAATGCTGAGCACAAAACAGACATGGCCCTGCCCTCATGGAGTGCAATGGGAGAGACAGACAGTAAACCAGCATGTACTTAGAAAACTCAGTAATGACACTGGGAGAGAGCGTCAAGGCTTTAACAGGGTGCTGAGATGGAGGGTAACCACAGAGAGGAAAGGGTGAATTTATTTTATTTTATTTTTATTTATTTTTTTAAATTGAAGTATAGTTGATTTATGATGTGTTAATTTCTGCTGTACAGCAAAGTGATTCAGTTATACATATATACACATTCTTTATCATATCCTTTTCCATTATGGGTTATCATAGGATATTGAATATAGTTCTCTGTGTTATACAGCAGGACGTTGTTGTTTATGCATTCCATATATAATAGCTTACATCTGCTAACCCCAACTTCCCACTCCGTCCCTCCCCCCAGGAAAGGGCCAATTTAGAAGGTTAAGGAGATCTGAAATCTGAGAAGCAGCTATGTGAAGGATGGGGGAGGAACATTCAGGACAAAGGGAGCAGCAGGGGGAAAAGCCTTGAACCAGAGGGACAATTGTTTTATAAATTTTCACAAGGCCAACAGGGCTGGTGTGTACCAAGGGGCGGTAGGGAGACGGGTGATGATGCTATAACTGCCTAGGATAGGGAGGAGCTTTAGTGTGTGTGTGTTTATTTCGGAAAAGCAATGGGGTTTAAAGTTTTGTGATTTGATACACACCTGGCCTCAGGATTCTGGAAACAAAGGAGGCAGGCATGGTTTCCTGCCAAGATGTGGCCTAAACAGATTTGGTGCTGGTTACTGCATTATTGCACCAGCTCGCTCCTTTCTTTCCTTCTAAAATTGGGTCCCCAGTCTTTTCTTTTTTTTTTTGGTTTTCAGATAAATTTTTTTTTAACATCTTTATTGGAGTATAATTGCTCTGCAATGGTGTGTTAGTTTCTACTTTACAACAGAGTGAATCAGCAATATGTATACATATATCCCCATATCCCCTCCCTCTCGCGTCTCCCTCCCACCCTCCCTATCCCACCCCTCTAGGTGCTCACAAAGCACCCAGCTGATCTCCCTGGGCTACAGTTTCTACTTTACAACAGAGTGAATCAGCAATACGTATACATATATCCCCATATCCCCTCCCTCTCGCGTCTCCCTCCCACCCTCCCTATCCCACCCCTCTAGGTGCTCACAAAGCACCCAGCTGATCTCCCTGGGCTACGCGGCTGCTTCCCTGCTTCCCGCTAGCTATCTATTTTACATTTGGTAGTGTATATATGTCCATGCCACTCTCTCACTTCGTCCCAGCTTACCCTTCCCCCTCCCCGTGTCCTCAAGTCCATTCTCTACGTCTGCGTCTTTATTCCTGTCCTGCCCCTAGGTTCTTCA
>NC_041221.1:78669736-78678323 GCF_002837175.3 Physeter macrocephalus | reverse complement strand
CATATATACGTGTTAGCATACGGTATTTGTTTTTCTCTTTCTGACTTACTTCACTCTGTATCCCAGTCTTTTCTTGAGATGAACAATTTTCCCTATCTCCAGATCCTCTGGTGCCCCAGGAAGACAGAGAACCTGCAGTTCTTTGATAGCCCAGATCAGCTGGTGTCCTGGGACCCCCTTTCATGGCAACTTTTCTCAGCGGCAGGTCAGCCCACTTTTCACCATGCCCTCTTGAGAAGGAGCGAAATTTGGTGGCCGTGCATAGGGGAGAAAGAACAGGGAAAACAAAATATTAAAATCAAGAGTTCCCAGCCTCAGGCTGACCGCGTGGTGACAGGAAGTGGCCTGAGCGCCCGGGGCAGTGCTGTGTGGGGCGGCCCCCCTCCGTCTATCACGTCACCAAATTTCAGAAGGGGAAGAACGACTTAATGGTGCACTGATGAGCTGATCAATATTCTCAACTTACCTCTTTTAGCTCCAGGGCCCAAATTGAAAACGGGACTGCGAGAATCTCCCAGGGCTGCCTTGGGGCACATCCTTGTCCCTGAGGAGCAGCGGCTTCTTGACAAGGAGGTTTGGGGCACCCGCCCAGGCGCTCGCACTGCTTGGGCGCTTACAGACCTGTCCACAGCTCCTTCAGGCGCCACAGGCATTGGGCCTGGTTAGAATTTTACCCCTCGTGGACACCCCCAAACCTCTACCCTGCATTAGGCCCAATCCTGTTGTTTCCAGAATCACTGTGGTCAGTAATACAACTTCCCAGCAAGAATATGGGAGATTTGAACACGAATGGATGGGAATTAAAAGGGTAAATGACCAGTGGTTAGGACTCCTTCCACAGCAGGGAGCCTGTGTTCGATCCCTGGTTGGGGAACTCAGATCGCACAAGTCCATGCAGCAAAAACAAAACCAAACAAGCAAAAACGGTAAATGACAAACATAGCAATAGCTATCACAGAAATAGCCTTACTGTAGGTGTTCTACATTAAGCCCCTTAAGTCTCAGTGTCATGAGATGAGTACTGTGACTACCCCCATTTTACAGATCATTTAGGGAAGCTCTGCAAGTAGAGATTCCTTTAATGAGTCTACATTTAATGCTTGATGGAAATTTCTTCCTGATCCTAGAGGTTTCTATGAAATAAATTGGGGTTAATACGGGAGAGTGGAAACAGACCTGGGGGTTTGAAACTGGACCCCCAGCCCTAATTCTCCACTAGCCGATGTGAGACCTTGGCTCGTCTGGGCCTCAGTTTCTCATCTTTAAAGATAGAAATGTTAGGCACTAACCCCTAAGGACTCTTGTGGTTCTGACAGCGTAGGACCCTTCTTACAGCATCCTCTATATTGTCTACATCAAATTCCAGTGCCCTGTCCAAACACTGAGTCCCTCACCACTGATGAATCACATGGGTCCACTTTCCAGGACTTTAACCTGAGCATGGCGCTGGAGAGGGAGAGCCCGACTTCATTTGCAACAGCTGTGCTGGGCTCATCGACCACAGGGCCGCTGTGACACCTCACCATCAGTCTCATTCTGGACTGCTCTACGCAAAGCTGGCCTGGTTAACCCCACCCTGAATGGGGGGCATGAATTCCAATAGTAATGAACTCTCCTTCATAATCCAGATTGCTTCCTAAGGGTAATTTGATTCGGGAAATCTGATTCGCAACTGCTATTGACCATCTAGGCCATTCATTCATTCTTCTTTTCATTGATTCAACAGTTTTTTCAACATTATTATGTATCAGGCACTATACAGGGCTCCAGGGATACTGAGGGAAGAGGACAAAGTTTCAGCCCTCACAGTGCTGGAATTCTACTCAGGAAAGAGGCAATAACCAAATAAGCATGTAGCACCATTTCAGGTAGTGATAAGTGCTATGCTGAAAAAATAAAGCAGGGTAAGGTATGAAGGATAAAGAACGATGGATATTTTGACTCTTTGGGGGGACTTCTTCAGGTTTGGAGAGGGGATTCGGGGAAGACTTCTCTACAGAGGTAACATTTAAGCAGAGACTTGAATGAAGAGAGAGACCTAACCAGGTGAAGGTTTCAGGAAGAAGGAACAAATAAGGTATGATGGCCCTGAGCTGGGAACAAGGACGGCAAACCTGAGGAACCAGAGGCTAATATGTGTGCCTCTGGGTAGTGACCATCCCTCTGGGGATGTGGGGGGTGCCTGCCTTCCTAATCGGACTGGTCAGAGGTTGCAAATTACAAGTATGAGCTGCAGGGAAGGAATCTCATACAGTGTGGCTTTAAAAAGACAGGCTTACCCCTAACATTTGCAGGATCTGGAGCAAGAGCCCAAATAGGGGACCAAATACTAGATGTCTAAGTATTTAAGAATTATCAATCAAGCTAACAAACTGTTACGTGAAATATGTTCTATCTTCTTATCTTGACAAATATATCTTCATAACAACCTATGAGTTCAAGTTCAAATTTGTAATTTTTGGAGTCCTAGCCCCCAAGCTCTGGGCTTGCCCTGTCCTCCCTTCCTACTCACCAGCTGCATCCAGTGCAGGAAGGGGCCTCCCACATGCACAAGTGGTCACCCTCGCCCCATTGTCCAAGCTCCGGCAGCATCCCACCACAAACAGCCGCCCCTCAGGCCCAGGGGTGAGCATACTGCAGATGGACTGGCATAGGAAGAGGCCCACACAAGACCTGGAATCAGGAGCAGGGCTGTTGGGCAAGGAATTCTTTAGCTCCAGGCGGTCTAGAGGGAGTAGAGCAGGCTCTGCATGGGCTGAGGCTGGAGAGGGTCCAAGGGGGCCATTTAAAGCCAAGGTCCAAGGCAGGGGACATCTTCTTGGCTGGGTATAAGGGTGATACTGTAGGTAGTTCCTGAATGATTATTGTTTTTTTTTAAAAAAGGCATCCCTCATGCAGAATCAAACTGGGAACCAGGGAATGAGGGATGTGGTCAAGGTGTCAGAGAAGGCTAAACTTTTGGGACAAGAGTGAGGAAGAGTTGATAGATATCTTGGACTTTTTAACCTGAGAAGTTTACAAGTTTCTTATATTCTCTGTGTTTATTTCTTCTTTGTTCTCTTGACACCTATAGTAAACTCTTTGAAAGTTCTATTCAGTCTTGGTTAAGGGAACCCAGGGAAAGGTTTCCATCTTTGCTTGAGCCAGAATATTTAAGGGAGCAGCACCACCTGGGGGGATGACAGGAACTCAAGTGGAAGACCCCAAAGAAGAAGGTGAAGCTTGTGTGTGTCCCCCAACCCCTCACCTCCACACACACTCCTGAAAATGTTCTTCCCAGTGCTTGGAGATGCTAAGAAAAGGGACCCTTTAGTGCAATGAGACTACTAGAGGCTCCCAGTGTCTGCTCTTCCTTTCTCTCTCTCAGTAACAGAACCCCAGTGTTACCTGGAACACGAGTGTCCAGTATAAAGACTGTTTCCCACCCTTCCCTGTAGCGAGGTCTGATCATTTGACGAAGTTCTAGTCAATGGGATTGAGTAGAAGTGATGTGCACAACTTGAACTTGTTCTTTTAAAGGAAAGAGGTTCCTCTCCTCTTCTTCCTTCTCCCTTCTTGCTGGCTGGAACGCGACATGGTGGTGGGCCATCTGAACAACATCGACAAGGGGACACCCTAGCAGTCAGAATAAGAAAGAAGGAACTGGGTCTCTGACACCATAGACCTACCAGGGGAGTCTTGGCTTTCTTACATCTGGACTATTAAATGAGAGAGAAATAAACTTCTATCTTATTTAAGCCACTGTTGGTTTTGCTGTTGTTGTTTGTCTCGTTTATTGTCGCTGAATCCTCATCCCAACAAAGATAGTACTTTTACCACCTTTGGGAGGAAACAAATTTCACAAGTTTAATTTCCCCTGTATAAAGTACTTCCTTTTATTTGTCTTGAAGACTGTGGGTTGTCTCCTAATTCATGTTTATTCTCTTGTAATTCTTCCTGAATTATATAGACTTTGATCACATCACCCCTCAGCACGTCTTTCTAATTGACCTTCTTTGAGTTTTAGTCTGACCTCGTGGAGAATGCCTCTGCATTTCCTAAAATTCGATGACTTCCATTTTATTATCTGCTTTCAGTAAAATGGTATCATGGGCTATTGTCTTTGGGCTGGGAATCTGGCCCAAGATCGACAAATGATTATTGAATTGAATTAAGTTGAATTGAACTTCAAAAAGCAATTTCTCTTTAAAGAAACAAAATGAATTAAGTTCAAGTTTCCAGACTGCATAGCCCAGGTTTTCATATGCTATCTCAAGTAGACAACATGAGGCTATGGAAGGAATTAGGACATGGAGAAAATTCCTTCACAGGAACACTCTTCATCTTCTGCTCCCATCCCACCTCCATTTCCTGGCTAATTCCTATATACCCTTCATGTTTCAGCTTAAATAGCACTTCCCAGACTCCTGGACCAGGTTGCTTTCCTCTGTGTTAGTATCTCATAGCCTCTGATACTTGCTCTTTATTATATAGATCATGTTTGTATTTATTCCTCTGCTGGCTATCATTTTTGGTCAACTGTAAAGGCATGACTACACCCATTGTGTCCATAGGTCCCAGCCCAGTGCTTGGCTCCCAGTCAGTGCTCAATAACAATTTGGGGGACTTCCCTGTTGGCGCAGTGGTTAAGAATCCGCCAGCCCATGCAGGGGACACGGGTTCGAGCCCTGGTCCAGGAAGATCCCGCATGCCGCAGAGGAACTAAGCCCATGCACCACAACTACTGAGCCTGCGCTCTAGAGCCCATGAGCCACAACTACTGAGCCCACATGCCACAACTACTGAGACTGCAAGCCACAACTACTGGAGCCTGTGCTCTGCAACAAGAGAAGCTACTGCAATGAGAAGCCCACGCACCGCAACGAAGAGCAGCACCCACTCGCCGCAGCTAGAGAAAGCCCACATGCAGCAACGAAGAACCAACAACAGCCAAAAATAAATTAATAAATTAATTTTAAAAAAATAAATAAATAACAATTTGGTAAGTGAATGACTGAATGAACAGCCAATGAATGAATAGATGAGCGATGAATAGCATTATCCTGACTCCTCTCTCATACCCCATATCTAGAAGCAAATCCTAGGCTCTTCCTAAGAAAAACGTTTAGATTCCAACCACTTACCACTTTCTCTACTGCTCTCATTCAGGTCCAAGCAACCATCATTTCTCCCTTGGATTATTGCATTAGGCTCCTAACTGGACTCTCTACTTCCACTTCCCTTCTCTCCCCCCCTTCAAAACACACACCAATCTTTCAGTACAAATTCAGAGGAAGTGTGAGGATGAGAGGCAGGTCATAAGTGAAGGCCATGTTGAAGACAGCAGTTATGTGCCTCCCAGAGCAGGAAACCCATAGAGCCACCTTCTTAATGTTTTAACTACTTCAGGTAAAGACTACAGTTCTCGGTCTCCATTGAGATAGATTTTGGTCAATGCATTGTACAAAGAAGTGATAGATACATTTTTGAGCCATACCCTTTGTAAGGGTATGAACCTTCCTCTTCATCTCCCTTTCCAGCTGCCTGAAATACAGAGGTGATGGCAGGAGCTGGAGCAGCCATCTTAGACCACAAGATGAGAGCCAAATGTTGAGGAAGACAGGACAGCAATAAAGAAGGCTGGGTTCTCAGTCTTTTGGAGCTGCTATATCAGCCTTGGAATGTGAGAGTTAGATAAAATTCCATCTTGTCTAAGCTACTGTAATTTGGGATGGCTGTTACAGCAGCCTAATATGTATCCTAACACATCTTCCTTTCCCTAATGCAGCTGCTTCATGAGAGTGGAAAAAAGATTATGTTAGGAAAGTGTATATGGAAAAGTCAATATCCCTTCTAATGGGTAACTTGGGACGTCTTGAAAATTAAGGGAGAGGTGGAGAATAAACCCTTGCTCTAAAGCAGCCAGATGAGAACTATCTTCTGCCCAGAAAAGACTCTCTGGTTCCATATGTTAGCATCTTGGGAAAGTGTGGGAGGGCGGAGAAGGCAGCTCTGTTGATTGGTTTCAGGCCCTAATGTGTAAAATGCTTTTGGGGAGTGAATAAGAGAATTAGCTTAAGCTCTGGATTCTGGGGCTTTAGTGGGCTTAAGACAGAGTTTTAATCACCCGTCACTCCCTGTGGTCCCAGTGTGTGAATTTTAATCACATTCACTTGCATCACCACCCAGGACAAGGTCTGTGTATTTATGACCCACCATTGTGTGAGGCTGCTGCCCTCCCCAGCCAGAGTGCCAGCTGCCCAGGACCTGCATCTGGGAAGGCAAGATGCTGCCCACAAGAGCTGCCCACCGACAAGGTAGTTTCCCTGACAATTCTCTACAACAGGAAAACATTGTGTATAAGTTTGGATTAATATCAACCTATACTTGAGTCAGATGGAAGATGTGAACTTGTTATAAATTTGTTAAACTGCACGCATCTGCTAACCAGCTGTTTTCTTGGAACTTACTGGTCTGGCAATTCATTTTTGATTCTTGACTCAGCTTCTCCCTAGGTTCAGATTTATTGATAGAACTCCTCTGGATACTTGTATTATTTCTTCTCCAAAAGTCTTAATCACAAATATTAAGGATTCACCTGCATACCACTCTTTCACAAACTGGGGCAAATGGGGGGCCTGAACCCCCCAAGTTGTTTGCAAATATATGCCTTTTAATGGGAGGAGGTGCATAGCTTTAATCAGATTCTCAAAGGGATCTGTGACCCAAGAAAAAAATTTTCTTTTAAATGCAAGAGTTACCATCAGAGCTAGTGAACTGATTAGGGAAGTAGTAATTTTGGACACCCCCAAATCCTCCTCTCTCAAGCTTCCCACTACCACCAGACAGATACGGAAGTCGTTTATCTAGGCAATTTGCCTTGCCTTGCATTCCTCTTTTAAAATGGGAACATTCTATAAAGGGTTTTACATTAACTCCTAACACCTAAGAAAGTTAATTTATCAAATTACTTTCTTCCTCAGGATCCCAGGTTCCTGGGTAGAAAAAGAATATTGATTGAGAAGGTGGGAGGGTCAGAGCACATTAAAACAAGCTTCTTCTCGTGTTTACCTCTGCTTCTCACGGGGTGTAAATGCCTGATGACCACAGTCCACCAGGGCTGAAAAACTCAGTGCAGGGAATGCTGGACTGTAAGCTCCACCAGGCCAAGGATGCATCTCTCTGTTCGCCTCTCACTCCCCAAGGCCCATCACCGTGCCTAGCTCATAGCAGGCGCTCAGCAAACACTGGTTAGATGAATAAGGAAAAGTGCTTCAGCTGCCTCATTAGTTGCTTTGTGTGGATAATGTGTTTCCTTGTCCAACTGAGAATGGTTCTAAATGATAAAACTGAATCAAGAAGGTTAACAATTTAATTAGAAATAAGTACTGAAGTATCACCTCATCTGGACATTGGAAACATGCA
Organism: Physeter macrocephalus; assembly: GCF_002837175.3. Taxonomy (NCBI): domain Eukaryota; kingdom Metazoa; phylum Chordata; class Mammalia; order Artiodactyla; family Physeteridae; genus Physeter; species Physeter macrocephalus. The sequence goes on along the minus strand of NC_041221.1, from coordinate 78,670,919 downwards.
TGTGTACACAGCTTGATATAAAGAAGGAATTCAGAGGCTGTCCTAAACCTAATAAACCAGAAAGGTCAGAGCTACCCATTTAAGAAATCTTTGCAATAACTTATTCAAATGCTTTTTTTTTTCTTCTATGAGGCGCTTAAAACAGAATTGGTGCCTTTTCAGTACTTTAATAAAACTTGGAAACAATATGGAGAGACTGAGAACCCCAAGGCCCTTCCTCGTCAGGACTCTAAAGTCAGTGAAGACGCAGCGTTTGCCGCGTGCAGACGCGCCCACGGTGATGCCCTCCTGCCCCCGGACAAAGTCACGTCCACCGGAGGAGCTTCTACCTGCGCCCACAGGTTCCCTGGACGGCCCCTCGGCCTCCACTGCAGCCAGGGGCTCCTCGCTCCGACAGGATCCTCCAGCGACCGTTGTCCTCGGAGCAGCCGGCCGCCCCCTCACCCCGCACGGCCGCCTCTGTCCGCCCCGGCCGGCCCGACGGCGCGGCGGGCCCGAGAGAGGAGGCCGCGCGGCCGGCGCTGCGCCCCCTGGGGGCCGGGCGGGACCGGCCCGGTGCCCCGCCGGGACTGCGGGACCGCGGGACGGAGGCCGGGCTTGGCGGCGGCCACCTCGGGCGAGCGGGCCGGGCCTGCAGAGGAGTTCGGCTATTTTGTAACTGCACCATCCACCCAAGCCTCATTACCACCTCTTAATGAGACCCCTTTACTCCGTGACGTGCAACCGCTCCATCTCATTAAGGAAATCGCTCTTCAATGCTGATTATTTTATTTGCAGCCATAATTATATTTCTTTCAGCTAAATCACGGTTTAATCGAGCCCACATGGAGGGCAGCAGCACTAATTACGGCGGGGGATGCAGCGGCGGCGGTGGCGGGCGCCGGCCGGCTTGGGGGAGCGGGTAGGGGGTGCCCGGGCGGCGGGCGCGGCCGGGGGTCTACGGGCGGGGAGGGGCGCGGGCGAGGGGCGGGGCCCCGGGCTCAAACACAACAACTTATTACTTCTAATTCCCCAACTGTCACCAAATCACCTGCACGAAACAAGAATCTAATTTGTTAAGCTGGCATGTCTGCAGATGGAAGATCGATCTTCTCTGTAGATTTCTCTAATTGAGTGAATATAGACGCCCGGAATTAGCCGCACTCGGGCCGCAGGGAGGGGGCAAGGGAAGGCGGGGGTAGAG
>NC_041221.1:78618262-78669527 GCF_002837175.3 Physeter macrocephalus | reverse complement strand
GGGGGGGAGAGAGGGAGGGGGGGGGGGGGGGAGGGAGGAAGAAGAAAGAAGAGAGGAAGGGGAACAGAGAAAAGGGGAGAAAGAGAAAGGGGGAGAAAAAGTGCAAGAGGATACTGAAGGATGAGGCAAAGGGTAAGAGAGAAAGAGAGGAAGGAATGGGAAGACGAAAAGGTAAAAAAAAGAGAAAGAAGAAAAAGAGAAAGGAGGAAGATAGAATAAAGGGAAGAGAAAAGGGGGAGTAAAAGGAAGGAGGAAAATGGAAGCAAAAGGAAGAGCAAGGGCAGGACGGTAAAGGAGGGAGAAGACAGGGGAAGAGAAAATTCTACTTGAAGAAGGCTCACTCCCCGTAGAATTATATCTCCCTCCCCCAAACCTCCCCCCACCAAAGTGTAAAATAGCTAGAGAAGGCTTTCGCCGTGTCCGTCTTAGGTTGGGACTAGCTGCTTGTGAAAAGAAAAAGGTTGGGACGGTGGAGCAGGGCGGGGAGAGAGTGGGGAGGGGGCGGGCCCCGGCGGCTCCAAGAAATGGCTCACAGAATTACATTTGTTTTTCTTGTGATTTTATTAAAAGTCACTCCTCATCTCCAGAATGCGTGAAAATATCTACTTTCCACTCAGATACACCGCATTAACTTGTTGGAGGCGAATTTGTTTGTTTGTCTATTTTATTTATTTGCTAGATAAGATTGATGCAGTCTTATTAGCGTTATATCTAGTTATAGAAAGAGATAAGGATGAGATGTTTTTCTTTTTATTCCAATTACTAGCCTTGTCACCTAACTGAATAACTGATATATGATTATTTATCCTGAGTAAATAGAAATCAGAAAAGCAGAGAACTTAACACATACAAACAAAATCTCTATGTCACTTATTATATGCCGTGTGGCTGATTGGGGCCATTAAAATTACAGGGCTAAAGGCAAAAAAAGAGGAGATACGGAGTCAGGGGGCGGGTACTGATCCGTCATTGTTTTGTGCCGAGCTTTCGGCGTTGAGGGCCGCGGATGCTAGCTGTTAGAAGGCAAAGATTGAAAAAAATAAGCAAGGGAGCGGTTCCAGCGCCCACGAAGAGTCATCAGGTGGACTGCATGGCTGTAGTTTGCAAACTCGAATGCACGGGAAACTGTTTACTGCAGCGGAAAAAAAATTATGTTGACTCGTGGATCGCCACAGGCTTCTGGGAAGGGTAGGAAATCAGACTTCTTGGGGGCGAGTTTTCGGCCCCTCCGCCAGCGCCGGCACAACCCCGCGGTTCGCGTGAGCAGGCAGTGGACACACACTGCCCACACAAACGCGCACACAAGTACACGTGTCAAACACACGCAGCCCCCGCTCCCTATGCCAAAAAAAAAAAAAAAATGAAGCCTGGGGTGTGGGTCCTTGGCTTTTAGCTCCCAGGCTGGGGAGCCAGGGTCCCGTAAGCAAGGAGTTTTTTCGGCCACAGGTTCCGCGGCGACATCAGTGGGAAAACCCTGGCTGGAGCGGCCCGGAGTCCCAGCACTCCCGGCGCGGAGAGGACTGGAGAGTGCACTTGGGGGGCTGGGCCCAGGCCTGTTCGGCTAGGGGTTACCCCCGCTCCCTTGCCAAAAAAAAAAAAAAAATGAAGCCTGGGGTGTGGGTCCTTGGCTTTTAGCTCCCAGGCTGGGGAGCCAGGGTCCCGTAAGCAAGGAGTTTTTTCGGCCACAGGTTCCGCGGCGACATCAGTGGGAAAACCCTGGCTGGAGCGGCCCGGAGTCCCAGCACTCCCGGCGCGGAGAGGACTGGAGAGTGCACTTGGGGGGCTGGGCCCAGGCCTGTTCGGCTAGGGGTTAGAGGCGCTCACTCGGCCCCTCGGGAGCCGCGGCCCGAAGACGAGCCGAGGGTGCTTTCGCAGTGGCCGGGCCGGAGTCCTTAGCCAAAGTCTCTGTGGCTGCGGTATCTTTTGCTGGGGACCTCGAGAGTGTTCTTTTAGGCAGAGAAGTGTGGAAGCGCCTGTCACCTCTTCCCAGAGACTTGACTGCCCTCCCAGATCCTTCTCCTTTCACTCACCCCATCCTCACATCGACTCCCCCCAAATGAGACATCAAGCGGTCCCAAACTTCAGTGTGGCCAGAAGTGGACCACTGACCCCTTTCCGGAAAGGGGGTGGGGCGGTGAGGGTGAGGGCTGGCAGAGCAACGGTTCCAGGCACCCGGGGATGTGAAAGCTATGGGAGAAAGTGGTCACCATTGTTTCAAGCACAGTGGACTTGAGAGCTTCCTGGGTTTTTTTCCTCAAGTATTTGCCCCTACTCTTTATTGTGTTTGAGGTTTTAAGGTAGGCCTGAGGAGCACGATCTGATTTGCCATTGCGTTTGGGTTATTGCATATCTAGAAAAGTAAACAGGAGTGTTCAAGTCACTTGATTTGTTTTCTGTAAGCAAATAATACCCAAAAGCATGGCTGTAATTTACCACGAATTAAAATTGATTCTTTTCATCAGGCAAGAAAATAGGAAAATGTGAGATCGTTAATTATTGAGGGAGGCGCTCCTCATTAAATAAAACAATGTTACAATTCAGCATTTAATAGCAGGAATGTGAATAATAACGCGCCATATTTCATCCCACTGTCTGCAAAAAAAAAGAGAGAGAGAGAGAGAGAGAGCAGTTTACAAACAGCTCAAGCAGCCGTAAGTTACGTTTAACAAACACCCAAGGCTTCTGTAAGTGGAAAAAGCAATTAGAGCACTGGGCACACTACCCAATTCTTCTGGAGCATCTGGTATATATTTTTATTCTCTCTGTGTCTCTACAAAGGATTCGCAATGAACGCAGAAATACAAGTAGAGAGAAAAATCAGAATTACAAACCTAATCAGCATAAACTCATCATTAAAGCACTTGCTGCATGGATCTCCCATACCATCCCACCTCTCGATCCAGCCACTGCTATGTTTCTAAATCTTGCTCTGGACCAGGATGGCAAAGCAGGAGGAAAGGAACAGATTTTGTAGTTGCTGTGTTTGTAGTTTACATAATCAGCCTTCAAGGTTTTGTTTTGTTTTAAAAATATATATCTCCCAGAAAGCCGCCTTCTTTCAAAACTACAAAGTTCTCTGGCTCCGTCTGGGCGCGCGGGCCGGCGGGAGTGGGAGCGGATTGCCTGGCCTTTAAATGCTCTTTGTGCTTCGTTAAAAAGTAGAAGGGGGAAAAAAGAGAAAGAAAAAAATGATTTCCCTGTGCATTGCCCCTTGGCAGACTCTTGTACAAAATTCAATCTCTATTTTTTATGAGAAGTAAACTGTCTAAATAAATTTTATTAGGGGCAACCAATATATTTTCTAGTAGTTCCCTTTGTTCCGCTTCTACGTGTGTGTAACAATCTAAAACCTAGTTATTGAGGAAAAATCACTGGATCCGTCATAGAAAATCCTTCTACTTTGCTTTGAAGTGATTTCTGAAGACATTCTTGTCATTCCGAAGATTTGGGGCCCATTGCGCTGAAGCCTCGCCTTGTTAGGGACTCCAGTTCCCATGATCGTGTGGGAAATGCCTTAAATTATCAACAGCAATGGGCCTGACCGGCACTTTCCCGGCTGCCCGGGGAACGTGGGAAGATGACGAGGAATAAAACTCTGTTAAATACATCTCAGGCGCTGCCCAGGTGGATTCAGACATTGGCCAAAATGAGCTGCAGAGAGGGAACCGGGCGCGGGGGCGAGCATTTTACGTCCAGACTATTGTCATTTTCCTCGCCACGCCTGCTGGCAGCCGGCTCCTGACTCGCGGTCCAGCTCCAGCTTGCGCTCGACGCCCCCATAACACCCCCGTCACCCCCTCCCACTCTCAGATTTCCCTCTTTTTTTTCCTTTCCTTTCCCCCTCTCCCCCCACCCCTACCCCCAAATGCTTATGCTCTGAAGTCTTGGAAGAAATGATTTAGTTTGTTTATACTGCTATAAAAATCAAGACCAATAGAAAAGTCATAAAATGAAGCGAGCTATCAATCACGCCGCAACATTGTTATTCAGCGGTTACTAACAGAGATGGATAATCCTTTGATTTCGTCCCATTGTTATTACTCTGATGTGTCTTCACATTAACTATTACACATTTATTTATCGACTTGAAAGATGCAACAAAAAAGAATATACGAGCGTGTGCGTGTGGGAGAATGCTGCACGGTCCGCGGCTGTTCTGGGGGCGGCTGTGGGATGAGGACACGAGCGCTTGTGTGCACACACGTGTAGGCCCCGCACCCGTCTCCTTCTCTCTCCAGGTGGCGGCCTCTCCTCCCTCCCTCCAGACAGGGTGCCGAGCCAAGGCTGTGCCGCCTTCCGCGGACCTGCCGGTTTGAAGGAGCAGGGTGTTGCCGCCAGGCCTCCAGTCTCTAACTCTGACACTTCTCCCCACCTCTGCCCCTGCGTTCTGGTCTTAGATACCCCCAAGCCCCACCCCGGTGGGCACAAACCCCCTTCGAGTCCCCGGGAACTTGCAGCCAGGTGCGCGTTCGGGAACCACGTCCAGGGAGCACGCCGCCCCGCCCAGGGCCGCTATCCTGCCTCGTGCCGCGCTCACCGCGAGCCGTAGCTTCTAGATTTGGGGCTTTGTTTGGGGAAGGGAAAGCTTTTATTGGAGGGACTCTATATGCTTTAGGTATTCTTCCTCCCAAGCAAAGCCTTTCTCGCTAGGACACTAGGAGCTTGCCGAACACCCTCAAGGCTCCCAAACTAGCCGCCGCCGCCGCTCGGACTCCGCCGAACCGCAGCTGGGGGTCCTGGAGCCCCAAGTCCCACTTAGACCGCTTTTGCAGCCGCTTCGGCGGCCGCTGAAGCTTGGCCAAGCGCGCAGCTTCGGCGGAAGCGGTCTCCGCTGCTCCGAAGGAACCGCTGCGGTTGATTCCCGACACTCACACGTGTGTGTGGATGTGCGCGCGCGCGCACGTGTGTGTGTGTATGGGAGGAGGGGAGTGGGCTGCAGGAGAGAAGAGGAAGGAAAACTGCCCCAGAGTTCGCCTTGCCGCCTCCTTTGTCTCCTTGCTCGGTCCCTGTCACATACACATAGCTAAGGACACACACACACACACACACACACACACACACACACACACTTCCTCTCGCATCTGCTCTCAGGCAGCATTTCCAATGTTTTGTGTAAGTCAATTGGACGGCGAACAAAAAAAGCCATTTGCTCGGTATTATTTAAAACAGACTTCATAGGGCCACCCTTTTGTGGAAGCTTTATTTGCACTAAATGAATAATCTTAATTGCATCACTCTTGAATTAAAAATCAATGTTAATCAAGTTGAGAGTAGTAAACATCAGTTTTCATTGTGCCTGGGAAGAGGGCATTTTTCTTGTGTTGCAAATAAAAATACAAGTCAAATAACTTTAAAAGGGCATTATGTTCTGCTACAAATACAATTGAAACGGATTGTTTAGGAGCAGATCAGAAATGGTACAGAATTTTGCACTTAATTTCCTCAGTTATCATTTACAATAAGAACCTCTGGTCTTGACAGCCAAGTCTAAACAGTAGTAAATTAGTACAAATTTATACTGATTTTACTCTAATAATCGTAATAAAAGCTTATAGATTTGGCACTAATTACATAAATGCCTAATGATCTTGAAAATTACTCTGGTTAGAAATATATTACTAATCTAAACTTTGTTGTTGGCTGGCTCTGAAAAATCAGAACATTAGAAATGGTTCGCTTCACTTGTGCAAAGCACTTTAAATTGTTCGAGTAGTTTAACATATTCGAGAGGAAAATAAAGAGCATTTAACTTTATTTACAGCCTAAAGTGGAGTTGGGAGCCGAGCTGAACTCAGAAACTTTGACCAAAGGAGCGGGCTGTGGGCCAGGATGCAAGCGTGGGCCAGGCAGAGCAGCAGAAGCCGGGCTCGAAAGGTGCAAAGTGCAAGAATCGGCACCGCGCACGGGTCCTTGAAGCAGACGTCGGGGCCTGGCAGCGCCGGGGGAGTCGACTCCTGTCTTGCTCTCTAGGCCCTGCCGCGGGGCTGGGACTCTGTAGTCCCGGGGTCCCAGCCAGGGCGTCTGGACCCTAGGCGCAGGCCTGCTGGGCGGCAGCGAAGTCTAGGCGCGGTCTGGAGGGCGCGGCGTGCCCTTGTTGTGCGCGGGATCGGCAGGCCTGCGCCAGCGGCAGGCCAGTGTTGCCCAGCGCGCTGGTGGGGGCTACTCTCGGGTCACCACGGGGTCATGCCCTGCTCTGTCCCCTGCCCTGCCTCTGCCCCAGGAAGACCCTAGCTCAAAGAGACAGAGCTGCGCCTTTGGAGCGAGCAGGGCGGGACAAGGAGAAGGAAAGGTGTGCCTGGAGGAAATCCCAGGGAGGAACTATCGGAGGTCGGGCCGAGAAGCCCAGGGCGAGGGCAAGGCGGCCGCCGCTGCTTTAGCAGCTGCTCGGGGCTGGAGCCGCCAGGGCTGCCGCCGCCGCCGCCTCCTCGGGCGGGCGCGGGCGGGCGGGCGGAGTGGGGGACTCTCCGGGCGCTGACATTTGCAGGCTGCCCTCCTGATTGGTCCCCTCGCCGAGCTGCTCACGGGTTCATTCAACTGTTAAGCACCTCCCCGTCTCTCTAAAGGACATTATAATGCAAGAAGCCCCCTTTTTAACCACAAACCGAATTTTCTTTCATTTAGGTGATCTATATATATCTATATCGTATAGCTTATAGCTTATATCTATTTTAAATAACTTATAGCCGCTAAAATTTGGGGGGGAACAGCTTTCACCCTGGAGCGGTGCGCGATGCTGTCTCACGCCGACCTCCTGGACGCCAGGCTAGGTGAGTGCGCGTCTCTCGCCCAGGCAGCCAGGAGAAGCCCGGGCAGGAAATTGTCAATTTGTTCCTTATTTTACCTTAATGTGCCCTAAATGGACTAATTTCTTTAAAAGTAATTGTGCTGCATTAAAGTGTAATTTGATTTAACATCGTCTTTTTAAAAAATCTATGGAATATGTAGATCCAGAGGAGTTGGGAAATGTTGTTACTCTTTGTTTTTCTTATTTTCTCTCTTTCCCCCTCCCCCTTATTATTTTTTTTAAGGGAACGACCTACCCCGTGATAATTTGTTTGGAGGCATTTTTCTTTCTCTCTTTCCCCCTCCTATTTGCGTTAATTTGAGATTTATTTCTTCTCTTTTTCCCTCTCTTCCTCTCTCCCCACTACGTCTTTCTCTCTTCCTCGTCTGAGTATGGTTGAATTTGTAAAAATCGGTCTTGAAGGAGAAGCCGCTGCAGTAGAAGCGGATTTGCTAAGTGTGCTCATTGAGAAAGGAGAAAAGCCAGATTCATCCTCACGGGCATCCGGCCTGCAAAGGGACTCGTCATTGCCAATGGCCGAGAGGAACGCGCCTTTTATTTCTCCGGAAAGCAAAGTTGAATTCTCTAAAGCTTGATTCACTGATATGTCTAGAGAGTTTACTTGAGTTTCCTTAATGCTGTCTGGGTTACTGGGCTCAGGGTTTCCGGTTTGGGAATCTTTGGTGATGGATGTGACTCCATTTTCCAAACACTTTTCTGACTTGAGGGGGAGGCGGAGCTGATTTGGGTTGATTTCGGGAGGTGGAAAGCTTGGAGACGTATTCATCTCCCGAGAAAGTGAGAGGGAATCAGCTGTGGGCCGGAGGTAGAGTTCGTCAGGCTGCCTAAGCGCAGGTGGGGCAGCAACGAAGGAATCGTTTAATTTTTCTTCTTTCTTTTCTTTTCTTTTTTCCCTCCTGGTCGAAGGATATGCTCTCGGGTTGCTGGGGCACCAGGGGTACGGTTCATGAAAGGGACTCCGAGGCATGTTTCATTGCCGGGACTGGGAGTGTTTCACTGTGGGAGAGAAGAAAGCATGTGCTGTTTACTACGGGACCCCGCGGCTGAGAGAGGGGAAAGGGCCGGGAAACGGTATTACAGCCTGGCTGTCCAAATCCTGGGGAACCCAGCTGAGCATCCGGGGAGGTTGCTCCGTAGGGCGACCGCGGGCTCAGAGGGAGCCGAGGATGGGGCTGAAAAAGGACCGCGCGGGGAGAACAGTCCCTCTCCTGGCATGGCCAGGACAGTAGTGACCACCATCCCCTTGCCTCCTCAGGTATGAAAGATGCCGCCGAGCTTCTGGGCCACCGGGAGGCGGTGAAGTGTAGGCTGGGCGTGGGGGGCTCCGACCCCGGGGGCCATCCGGGGGACCTAGCGCCCAACTCCGACCCAGTCGAGGGAGCCACTCTGCTGCCCGGGGAGGACATCACCACAGTGGGCTCTACGCCGGCCTCTCTGGCGGTGAGCTCAAAGGACCCGGACAAGCAGCCGGGGCCCCAAGGTGGCCCGAACCCCAGCCAAGCAGGTCAGCAGCAGGGCCAACAGAAGCAGAAGCGCCACCGGACGCGCTTCACCCCGGCGCAGCTCAACGAGTTGGAGAGGAGCTTCGCCAAGACTCACTACCCCGACATCTTCATGCGCGAGGAGCTGGCGCTGCGTATCGGGCTGACGGAGTCCCGAGTGCAGGTACGCTGGGCTTGGGCGCCAGGGCAGAAGACAAGGAGGGGGCGGGTGGACTTGGGCAAAGGAAGCAGGGTCTTTCCTTCCCTTGCAGGGATCCTGGGCTGCGCTTCCTCTACCTATGCTTTCCTGGGTCAAGTTAGCTCCTCTGCCCGCAAACTGGCCCCATCGATGGACAGACAGTGCCCCTATCTCCTGCCAGTATAGCCACATCCCCGCAGAAACTCCTCAAAAGCAAAGCCGGCGTCGTTCAATTGCTAGGTCTCCTCCTTCCTCCTGAGAAGGGAACCTCCGGGTCTCCCACCTTCTGTGTCTCCCAGGCGGCTAAGTCCAGCATGCGATTACACTCCAGCTCGCGTAATTGACAAGCATTTCATTATCCCCTAATGAGTTTGTGTTAAGAGTCTGGATAAATGGGAGAATGCAACAATTATACAGAAAACATGAAAAGGGAGAAAACAAGGCGAAATGGGCACATTTCATAAAAGATCTACACCTGGGTTTTACGGTGTAGCTTTATTCTCCTGCTTAGCACACTCCTGCCGCTCTCAGGCAAAATACCTCTAGCTTTGATGTTTACAAAGGCTTTGAACTTGGCGGCCTACCAATGCGCTGGGAGAGGCTGGAGCGATCCCCCACAGACTATGAGTGAGTCCTGGTTTTCCCTAAGGTAACTTGGGGAGTGGGGGGGAAAGAGGGCTTTCTTGTAGATCTCCGATTTGAAGAAAGGACATTTGGGGCAGGAAAGATTGACCGGCAGTAGACAAAATCATTACTGACCCCTGGTTCTCATCCAACCGCCCTCCAAGTTGTAAATAACATGTGACTTAGAAAACCACACCTGTAAGTTTTTTGAAAATCGGGGAATAAAAGCATAAGTCCAATGCATCTCGGATTTTTTCTGCTTTTTAGAAGAATGAAAACATTATGTCAAATATTTTATGGACAGGTGCTGGAAGTGAAAGTCCAAGACGCGCGCTTAGTCTTGAGCTATCCAGGGTTCTGAAAACCTTCCTTTCCTGTCTTGGACGTGGTATTTTCTGTTCCTCACCCTGGGTGTTCATCTCAGCTCTAGCTGCTCTTACAAATTTTAAATATCTTCGCTTTACAAATTTTAAACATCAAAGTTTAAAGATCTCAGTTACTTTACATTTGATCTAAGAAGAGACAAGAGTGTCCTTAATCACGGTGTTGAGTTTTTCTGTCTCCATTCTGCATTTTAAAGATAGTCTCACCTGGAAAAATAGCATATCTTCTGTTTTAAATAGCCAGCAAAAAATGTCATTAGGGACTTAAAGTGGTCAAATTAATATAGTAATATTCAGGGTATAACATAGATTAACATTTTTACTCAATGTAAGTCTGGGTGGTTTCCTTAGTGAACTCTGGAAGCCCTGAATCATGGGCCATTGAAATTAAGCATCAAAGTCATGTTAATTGCATTGTGCAGAAATATATTACTAGTGCTCTTAAATTTTTTTTACCTCACACCTCTTTTAAATCTTTTGAAATTGAGTTCAAATCTTAAGAGAAATATACAATTTCAATATTTCCATTACCGTTCATAATAGTACTGGCTTGTTAAAATCCTGTCGGTTCAAAATTCATAAATTTTTTGTCACTCAAGAGAAATGCTATATAATAATTTTTATTTTAAAGGCTAAAATGCTGTTGCTTAACCTACGCTTACTAGTAATTACTTTGAATTAAAATAGAACTTAGAACCACAAATAAAATATAATTGGATAACTGACTTTATGAAAAAAGAAAATGAGGTCTATTAAACTTTATTAGGTCTTCCAAAGGTTAATGGCAGTGATTCTTTTAATATAAAAAGTTGTAAATGAAATAAAACACAAACTATGTAATAGAAACAGTTATTTTCAAGAAGCACACAAAAGAATAATCAAGAAGAATAGAGACAAAGTACTTTAATTGTTCTAACATAATGTTCAACCAAAGATAATAGCTTGATGCTGCTGATAGGAACAATTTAATAGAATGGCAATTTCAATATTTTTTAAAATAATGTTCCATAGTTTAAAAAGTAATCAGATCAACATAACCTTCTTAATTAACATTTCAAAATGATTAACATTATGTAATGTAATGCAAAAATAATTTATGTAAAATGTATTTACTTCGCAATTCATTGTATCGTTGCTCCTTGACCAAATTCAAATTAAATAGTAATTGGTTTATGTTCTTATATGATGAGTACTTCAAAGTTTTCTTTACAGTTAACAGATTGCCACACATTCTTTTCAGTACGTGGGGCCACTGCACTGATTAAAAATGATCTAAACATTTAATTTATTGCAATTGTATGTTTTTAAAGATACTTTTTGATTCTAGACTAAATGATCTAAGATACTTATTTTTATCTATATCTGGCATATATCATACTTTTAAGTATTTATTAAAGCACCTCTACTCACACGGAGGCCAATTCCATGTCTGATATCGCTCCTCTTTTCTGGCTAGTATAATAAAACCATTCCTTTTATAGCATGCCATTATTAGAAACCAATTTCAGAATTATTTATAACCTGGAATGGCTTATTAAGCAGCAATGCGAGAATCATGCAAATTACGCGATCAAATGCAATATAATAAGCATAATCATTAGTCTCTAGCACGGATTAATTAACTTTCAATATTTTATTTACATAAAAACCAAATCAGTGAAATAACTTCTGCACAGCCAGGCTTGCCTTTCAATATTTTATACGAACAAAAATAATGTGCTGTAATTCCATTGACCGTGTCCCCCAGAATGGCCCTGTCACCTGCCACATCTTAATAGGGGGACAAGCCAAGAGTATTTTCTAGTTTTCTAATGGAATGAGAAATTGCATTTTCTTCCTCTCCCAGCACTATTAAAGTGTAATGAATTCGGCCCAGAGTTCACGGCTGGCTGATCGAAATGAACCTGAGATCTAGGCTTTAATACAGCTCCCCAGATTTCCTCCCAAATCTTCACATTAATCATTTGCTGGATTCCAATGAGATCTTCATAAAGCATTGGCTTCGAGGGGGAAAAAAGTAATATTCTCTCTTTCTCCCTCTCTTTCTCTATTTCTGAGCCATTTATAGGTGGGGAATTAAACGGGCTATATATTTTAAAATACATTTACAGTATGTCTATATTACTGTAACAGCAGATATCATGAAAGTGGATTTTTAAATTCCAACCTCCATTAGATTCTCACTGTTGTATTAAAGCATTTTCTGAGAAGAGCTGCATTTCAAACTGAGTACAAAGTTGGCCATGGCTGCGGTTAATATATTTCCTGGGGTTGTCAACTGTGCATTCTCAAAATCTCCCTTAGGTTTTACCTGCATTTTAATCTGTCATGCTCTAGTTTTCAAGTGGAAACATTCACATTTTAAAAACATATGCATCATAGCTTGGAACGGAGGTGCTCAGACCCCATGCAGATTTTTTTCCCAACCCCAGTAAGCCATGAAACATAAAAAATTTTGTAGCCATCATTTGACTACTAACCCTCAAACATAGTTGAGCACGATTTTTCGATTATTTCTATAATATTTAGTTCTTCAACAGCTGTTCTTTTCCGCTTGGGCCTGAGATTCAGAAACCTTTCTGGCAGGCGTGTTTTTTTACTGAGATTCTTCGGGGCAATTTCTCCCCCCTTTCTTCCGATTTTTTCCCCAGTCCCCCACCCCGCGCCTGCCCCAAACATTCAAACATTTCGGGATTCACTGACATTAGCAGGGTGCTAGGAAGCGGTCTTCACAAATATCTTTCAAAATGTATCCGGGTGCGGAGTGTGAGGTGTGGGGACCGTTTGGACACAGACACTGTCCCTTGTCTAGGGCTCCATCCAGTCCATCCTTGGATGGTTAATGCAAAGCGACCTCTGGCAGCGGGTCTCCTCGCTATGCTTTCCTGGGCTCCTGCGGGTTGCTCTCCACAGAAGGCCGCTAACAACTCAATCCACGGCCTGCTGCATTGACCCCAGCCTCCACCTAGGGTTCTGCTGCCTCATTAATCCGCCGCGCCACCAGCTCAAGGGGCTTTAGCAGGGAAAGGACCCAACATCTTTACCCAATCTGGACACTGGAGTAGGCGGAAACATGGGAAGTGGGGTAGAAACCAGAGAAAGATAAGGTGGTGGGCGACGGGGTAGAAAGGCCAGGGCCAGCCCAAAAGCGGGAGAGGATTCTAGATTGCAATGCCGTTCACATTGGTAAATAGAGAGTGCACGGGTGTGAACAAACCATTGTGCATAGCCGGTTTACCGGGAAAGGCGGTCGGGTACTCATACTCATGATGCTTTAGTTTGCGGAATAAACACTGAATAGCTTGGATTAACGCATTACCTTTTGGCCATGAATATGGTGGTCAAATTGCGTTGGCCAAATTATGAGAAAATTCAATCAGTACCTGAGCTGTGTCCCACATCATTTATATTTATGCATAGTAGGCCTCCAACTGACTAATGTTAAACTGTAAGCCTGCCAAGTGGGCATGCTGGCATTTTTTTAAAAATAAAAAGATCAAATTTAAACATGGGGCAAGGGGGTGTTATCTTGGTCAGGCAGTTTACGTGATATATTTCAGGAAGAACCCTTCCTTCCCCTGTGGTGGTGAATTTGACATTCATAGACAAATTTGTGTGGTAAGGTCTGAACTTCCAGGGTCACTGTTAAGAAAGAACTAATAGGCTCACTTTGGAGTATATTTTATAAAACACATCTCCTTTTAAAAGACATCTGGGTTTGTCTAAGCAAAATTAAATTTGATTCATACCTAGTGTGAGCTTTACACTTGACTTCTTTTAGTTTGTAGTGGTCAGAAAATTTGCTTTTAGTTTATAGATGAAACGAGGGGTGGGGTGGGGCTGAGGGAATTGGAGGCCTTGTTATTTGGGATCCTCAGTAAGTTCCTGAAAATAATAGATTTGAAGGCCCTGAGGCTTAGGGCTCTGGCAGCAGGTTCCAGCACACTTGCACAGCCCAGATAAAGGTACCCTTAGAGGGGCTTGAGAACGAGGCACGGACTTGTGGCAGCAGTACCAGTCGCTACGAATCAGAAGTCACGGTGGCGACCCAAACAACACTGTAACTCAGTGGCGCTCGCTTTCCCACACGGATCACTATATTAACCTCTCTGCTCTGTCATCCATGGCGTTAGGGGTTCTCCTTTGTCTTTCGATTTTGGAACTGGCTATGTCATCCACGGCCCTTCATCAATTTCCAAAGTTACAGCGTTTCAGAAAATTCTATACCCCATCATTGTTATAAGGCACGCTATTAAGCCACATGGGTACGCAAGTTTATCTTCATTTGTACACCTGTGGGTCCAGCCTTGACACATGCCTGCCTGCAGGCCTGTGCGTCTAAGCAGCGAACAGAAGGTGCCAGCGAGCAGGGGCGTGGTGAATACTGAGCATGGTGTATGTTTGCACCGTGTGTAAGCGCTCCGGGGCACGATCACTCAGGACCCCGGGAGTTGGCGCCCGGTGGATGCAAGGGGCGCCGGTTGATTCCAGCTGGTGGAGAACCAGGGTCACCGGCTGGCTGCGGGGGGCGTGCCGCGCCGAAGGCACTTGTTCGGCCTGGAGCTGAGTGGGTGGACCTGACGCGGGTTTCTAGGGCTCAAGCCCCCGCCCCTCCTGGCCCGCCCGCCGGCTAACAGCGCCCTGTGTCTCCCGCCCTGCCCGCTCCAGGTCTGGTTCCAGAACCGGCGCGCTAAGTGGAAGAAGCGCAAGAAGACCACCAACGTGTTCCGTGCGCCGGGGACGCTGCTGCCCACGCCAGGCCTGCCTCAGTTCCCGTCGGCCGCCGCCGCCGCCGCCGCCGCCATGGGCGACAGCCTGTGCTCTTTCCATGCCAACGACACCCGCTGGGCGGCAGCCGCCATGCCGGGAGTGTCGCAGCTGCCGCTACCGCCGGCGCTGGGCAGGCAGCAAGCCATGGCACAGTCGCTGTCCCAGTGCAGCCTGGCGGCCGGGCCGCCGCCCAACTCCATGGGCCTGTCCAACAGCTTGGCGGGCTCCAACGGCGCGGGGCTGCAGTCGCACCTCTACCAGCCTGCCTTTCCCGGCATGGTGCCCGCCTCCCTCCCCGGCCCCAGCAACGTCTCCGGCTCGCCCCAGCTCT
This sequence comes from Physeter macrocephalus, assembly GCF_002837175.3. Classification (NCBI taxonomy): domain Eukaryota; kingdom Metazoa; phylum Chordata; class Mammalia; order Artiodactyla; family Physeteridae; genus Physeter; species Physeter macrocephalus. The sequence continues at coordinate 78,654,934 of NC_041221.1, read as the reverse complement.
GCAGCTCCCCGGACAGCAGCGACGTGTGGCGGGGCACGAGCATCGCCTCCCTCCGCCGCAAGGCGCTAGAGCACACAGTCTCCATGAGCTTCACTTAATGCAGCCGCGCCCGGCCCGCTCCGCCCCCGGCACCGCCCCCAGGTCCGCCCCGAGGCCCTGGCGGCGAGCGCCCGGGCCTCCCTGGCCCGGGCGCCCCGCCCCGGCCCCGGCTCCGACCCCGACCCCCTGCTCCTTCCCCCTCCAGGCCTCTGCCACGTCTCGCTTGGTCCTTTCCCTTGTCCTCCACTCTCCCGGGCTCACCCCAAGCCCCCGCCCGCGGCGCCACCCCACTCTCCCGGGCTCACCCCAAGCCCCAGCCCGCGAGGCCACCCCTCCGCCTGATTTCGCTCCCCCCAGCCTCCCCAAAGCCCCCCTCCCCGTCTCACCCAGCTCCTCCCTCCTCCCGGTCTCTAGCGCCTCACCCCACCCTTTCCCGCTACCCCCGGCCTTCCCGCTCGCACTCCTCGTGCTCGCGCCCTCCTCACGGCCTTCTGACTGGCTGCATTCCCATCCACACCTTCTACACGACGCCTGCGGCCCCCTCGCCCACCGCCTCCCGTCCGGTCCCTTCTTTGCCCGCACCTCACGCCCCTCCTCCCGCGCCCTGCAAAAAGCATCCTTCGCGTCATTTTACTTACCAGGGAGTAGACTCAGGATCTGAAATCAGACACCAATGGACTGGTTTGTGGGCAGAAACACACACACTCGCACTCTCGCTCACTCTCAGACACTACACACACGCGCGCACACACACATACACAGTGCACCTAGGTCACACACGGACGTGTTCAAGGGACAGCACAATGTTAGGGATTTTGTCTTAAAGGAGGACAAGCATCTACTACCAACCACCTCATCTGAGGACCCAACAGATTACAATTTGATTTATTCTTGTATCCTTGCTCCGAACTCCTTTCTTTCTTTCCTCTCCCACCACCCGTTCCTTGCCCTGTGTACCCAGTCACATCCATGCAGCCCTGTACTGGCTTGCAAAAGACGCTTTTATTTTATGTTTCTTTTATTTTCGTAAGCACAACTGTGTGCGGGTATTGAGGGAAGGCTTCTCAGGAGGAACATAACAGTGGATTGGGTGGCTGGAGTAGACTAAAGCAGTCATGTGATGAAGAGGTGATCTTACCCATTTTGATAAGTCTTTATAAGGAAGAATAAAATAAACATGTAAGAAAAGTTTCCTTTTGTAAAAGCAAAAGCCACATCTCTTTTCTGGATCCTTCAGGACTGGGGTTTGTTTGCTTCCTTTTTCCGTTTCTCTCTCCTCGCTGCTCTGTGCCCTTGGTTGTTTTGTGGTCGTCCTGTCGTTCCTCGTGCCCCTCGGGCCCCGCCCCCCCCTCCGCCCCGGCCCCTGCTGGCCGCCGACGGGTGCACTCGGACATCTACAACCCTGCAACTTTGTACAGAGAAAACACAATCAGCTCTTTCTGCATGTGCTGGTCAAATCCAAACCCAGAGAACAGAAGCGCTTTCGAAGAATGAGCAAACATGTGAAATAGGATGTTTTGTGTAGATAAAGCATTCTTGTTACATACTGGTCAATTTGTGATATGTTTTAACTTATTGTCTGTGCTTATTTATGGAATCTGGTTTTCTTAATAAATGTTTGAGCTAATATAAAGCATATTATTTGACTTTTCCGGACACGTTTATATCAACTTAAATGTAAATGGATAAAATAAAATCATTTTCAGTATGTGATATGGAGAATAATGGGTTTTGGTGTGACTTTGAATGGCGGAAGGGTCTCGTGGTGGGGGAAGGGAAGAGAACTCTTCCAGGAGGTTCTCAACTCGCGCTCAGTCGGCGGGATCCCCACTTTTGGGACGAGTCCGCTTTTCAGTAGGCTTGGGTTCAGTTCCCCGGTTGTCCAGCAGCCTAGGCAGCACGCACCCACACGGCGCTCGGCTCCGCTGGCCCGGCCTGGAGTCGCGCGGCCCGCAGGCCGGAAGTGAGAAGCCGCGCAGTGATCTCCTCACGCGAGTTTGAGGCCTCGCGAGGCTTCGGGTCGACCCCCGGTGCCTCCGGAGCCCGAGATGGGCCTATGGGCCCAGCTGCCCGCACTAAACGCAGGGCACGGAAGTTGATATTCTTCTGGCGTGAACCATTTCCTTCGGACAAAGGAGCTGACGGCAACCCTCGCCGGGCTGCGTCCGGAAGGGCCACCGTGAAGGAAGCGTGGAGACCGGGAGCTCTGTCGTCTGGCGTCGCCCAGAGCCGCGTGTGGCCCCAGGTACGCGGTGGACGAGAGAGGCCCGGGGCTCCTCCCTTGGCGCCTAGGCCTCGAGGCCTTCCGAAAGAGGCGGCCCGGCCCCTTTGCTTCGGCGGATCCAAGTGGGGGCAAACGGCGTGGCGGGAGAAGGGTGTCCAGGGCGACCTGGGTGCGGGTAGTAGCTTCTCAGGCTTTCCCCTGCGAGACTGCTCTGGTTTTCTCAGGGTCCATCATTGGGTCGAGCTAATCTCAGATTTAGCCACGTGCTCAGTTTAAACTAAGTGGTAGTGAAAAATGGCTTTTTTTTTTTTTTTTCCTGTAGAATGAGTTGGAAGGTTGCAGGTGTGTTTTAAACTTGGAGGCGAGTCGGTATCACAGGCTTTCTTTGGAAGACTAACCAAAATCAATCTTGTGGTGTGAAATTTAATGGTTATTATAAGCATTAGAATGCACCTTTTCCCATGGGAAGATTTCTCAGTTGGTTGCCACAGAATGGAAACCCTAAAAACACCCTTGTCCTAGAATACAATTTCATACCATTGGGAGCTGTTGTAGTTGTTACTCAGCTGTTTAAGGAACTGTTGTAATTGTTACTAAGAGAACACAGTGGAATCTCCTGGAAGGTGAGGACAAAAAGGCATGATTTTCTATGATAATGAAAAATCACTTGTTCATATTACCTTAGGAATTTTAATTAGAGATATTCAATAAAATTGGTGGGTGGGTTCACAGAATATTTCAATTCTACATTTTCTAAGGGTATATTTAATATGATGTTAAAATATTAAAGAGGATAAAAACAGGCTTATTTGGGATTTCATATAAAAATGGAACATTTATATGTTTTAGAACTCACCCTAGATTTTAATTTAGCAGCATAATAAGCAAATTTCTAAAATATCTGTAGATGAAAAATACTTTTCCTTGTTTTTACGTTTTGTCATATTCTCCCTTGGCTTAGATTAGTGCTCTTTTTTTTTAAACTTGAAATTGTGGAAACTGTAATCTCAAGTCCCATTTAATAGATCAGTACAAATCACAGATTGCTTCACCAGTGAGCATGGAAGGTTGTTTACAAGGATGCTAATTTTACAGCTTTTTTATGCTGCTATAAAACATAACTTTATGATGTAGGAATGCAATAAAGGATGCTAAGTGGGATCTTTAAAAATCATATTTCTGAAAGGCAAGGGAAATGGGATCTTTCATTTGAAAAAAAAAATGGGCCAACTCAGAACACTGATGAGAAGTTGCAAATCAACTGAAGTGATAGATGCTTTCAAAGATACTTATATTTCATAATATAGTGGTTATTTATCAATATTATAATGAAAGTGTACAGAGTTTTTCACTTGACCTGACTCTGGAATAATATTTGTTTCTATGGCAATAGATTTTTGTATTAAGAATTCTGAACATTTTAATGTCATATATGCCATTAGCATAAGGGAAGGCAACCTGGTCTAAATTGTTAAGGTTGACAGTTTAGCAAAGATAAAAATCAGAGAGAATCACAATCACAAGCCTGAAAGATTTCTGTATTTTGAGGGAGGAAAAAAATAACAACAGAGTGATGCTTCATATTATTTTTTTACTCCTTATCAGCAACAATTCTGACTCAAAACTGTTAAAGTCATAAAAATAACTCATTACATTCAATAAGGTAATAAAGACAATAATGATGAATAATATCAGAGTACAGGGTAGATAAGTACAACATGTTAGATGTCCTGCATCTAATGAATTGTATTTTTTGCTGAGTAGTCTTTTTGGCATTGAATACTGTCGCCACCACATGCTAGCTAGAAAAAGTCAAAGTCTATTATGATGTAACTATATGATTGATTTATTTGAGTACACATTTTCATCCTTGTATCTTTATTTTCTCCTCAATATTGGTACTAAATATCACACATGGCATGCAAGGGATGTCATAGTAATGATGTTGCACTTAGTTTTACCTTTTGTTGATGGGGGAAGAAATAGGTTATAGGAATTCAACCTACTAAAGATGATGTTAGGTATTGAATAGAAAATAGGATGCAGAGCAATTTGGGTAAATCAAGGTAGACGTGAATGGAAAATATAGAGGAAGTTCTAACTTTGGGGCAGTTTATGTTTGATGTTGTCAATGACTGCTTACCCTGAAAATGAAAATGTTTTTAATTTGTGTTGTGGACTTTACATATTAATTTTTAGGATAAAGAAAAAACTTAGCCCACAAAGATGTGTCTTCTAGTAATGGCAGTAGTTAACCTGTCAGTTGAAAGAATGTAACCTTCCTTTTCTCCCTTTCATGACATAAAGGTACTCTCATTTGAGGGCATTTATGTGAAGAAATAACAGCATGGCATAGTGAAACTACTGGCTCATTAATCCTGGCATCTACTTCCTACAGGCTTCCTTGATTAGTTAGATTCATTCATCGGGCATTTCAGAGTTTTTGATTTGTCACCATTGGCTAGGTTCACTGACTTCAAGGCTAAATTGAGCCAGAAGCAATGTTTATTAGTAATTTTGTAGTACAGGCTACCCTAATAATTCAGCCCAAATATCTCATCTGAAGAATATCCATTCACCCTCGCTTTTAATGTCGGTTGCAGCTGTGTTCATAAGGAATTGAAAGAACACAAGTGATTGGGCATGTATTTTCTAAATTAGTAATATGATGGCTAATAGCTGTAAACCCATCTTCGTATCCAATGCAGAAATTATGATTCATTTTAAAAATGAAAGCAGCAACAAAGGCGGGCACCCCCTGCCTGGCTCTGTGCTAACTCTCATCAGTGCAGAGCATTTGGTACAGGAACCATGGCCTATTTACATGTGATGATTACAGAGAGAACAATGCTTTTCGCTTTTCCTTGTGCATGCTCTTATCAAAACAACGCATGGATTTATAAGACTTACTAGAAAATGCTTTTAAGGAATTTCAGGCATGAGCTACACAGAGGGCCCTCTTTTGATTTTGACGATGTCGTAATCAGTCTTTAAGGGGGCATAATTAGTTGTTTGTGTAGTTAAGCTGCATCTTCCATCCACATGATCTAATATCCCATATATCCAAGTTTCCATCTTTAAAGCCACCTTGGATTTGAGATACACTTGTTGCAGCTGCTCCTGCTGCCACAGTTCTTCTTAATTCTGAGTTGAAGTAATTCACAAGTACCAGGAAATATATAATTAACCCACATGACACATGTAGTATATGTTCTTTATATCTTTCATTGAAATATCACAGGACTTTACATGCTTTTATTCACAGTCCTTATTGAATCTATTTAAGATGAACCCAAACAATGTCTGGTTAAGAACCCCTAGAAGCCCTTAGGAGTGAAAAGATTATATGTGATTCTTATGAAATTAGAAATACTAAATTGTAAAACACAAAACATAGGTATACTGAAATTAAATAAGTTCTTTCTAGATTTTCTAATTGCAGAATTCTGAATGAGTTCAGTGAAGCTGAATTGGTCTCTCTTTTTGCTGCCCTTGCTTTATTAGTTATCACATGCTTAGTCTGCCTAGTTAGGCAGCTACTCCAACACTGATTTCAGAAATAACGTTTTCTGAGGGTATTTATTACTTTTCCTCCACTATGTTACATTTGAACCCCATTTTTCAGTTTATAGAGCACATTATCTCATTTAAATCATCATGGCATCTTTATGAAGTAGATATTATAATCTGTATTTTACAGATGAAGAAATTGAGACTCATAGAGGTTAAGTAACTTGCCCAATGTCACATACCTAGTAAGTGGGAGAGATCATTCTTTTAAGGTGGTCTTCAGATCTTTTAGCAATAATATTGTGTATGTAACATGTAGATGCTGCTCTTATTCTTAAGGGAAGAAACTAAATAACTTCCCTTACTTAGAAGTTTAACAATCCACCCTTGTAATTTCAACAGGACAGATGCTTTTTGATGGGACATGATAACTGCATTAAAATTAAACATGGTTTCAAGAGTCTAGAAACACTCATTTCCTTCTGAACTTTACCCTCTCTTTAGTGGTTATTTCAAGATAGTTCTAGTGTGCCACTGAGAAGGCTTTTTATTGTGTGAGCAATCTTTATCAATGGAATTGTCTCCTTGTGACATGATCTCTGGGCTGAGGTGGTAAGAAACTTGGGAACTAGCTCTGGGAGTACTTTGAGGTGGGTGGCATTGTACATGGAGAGGGGATGGTTTGACTGTTCACAAGGGAGAGGATCCTTGAATCCCTTGGTCCTTCAGATGTGTTTCTTGCCTGTCCCTGCAAGATTTTATGGGAGATCTTTTGATGTTGATTCTGTATAATATTAAGTAGTCACAACACAAGATAAGCTATTTCCCATTTTCCTGTTCTCCACATATTAGAAACCCTCAATCATGGAATTATAAAATCTTAGCATTTGAAGGGATCTTTTTTTTTTTTTTTAACATCTTTATTGGAGTATAACTGTTTTACAATAGTGTGTTAGTTTCTCCTTTACAACAAAGTGAATCAGTTATACATATACATATGTTCCCATATCTCTTCCCTCTTGTGTCTCCCTCCCTCCCACCCTCCCTATCCCACCCCTCTCATGGTCACAAAGCACAGGAAGGGATCTTTGAAGTCACCTCATTCAAATTCCCTGATCACAGTTGTCCCTTTTTCATTTCTCACCAAGGGGACTGACAGATTCTGGTTGAACACAAAACCTCTATTATTGGCTCAACTGCCAGGAAGTACTTCCTTTTATTGAGCCTAGTCTGCCTCATGCTTTTCCTTCTATAGTCTTGCCTCAATGGGGACTTTCTGTTACACCTCTTAGTGCTAAAATGAGTTTTCTTTTTAGTCATTTTTTAGTATATCAGTCAGTATAACACCAGGCTATGCTGCGGTACCAGATAAACCTCTTCTCTCTGGCTTAACATAACCAAGCTTTGTTTCTTGCTCACACAGATTCCACTGTAAGTGAAGTGATTCTCCTGGACAACTTCCCTTCATGTGTGACTCAGTGATCCAAGCTGTTTTCATTTTGTGGCTTGACCACTTAATTATGGGGTTTCCATCATCTTTGGGGAAGGAAAAGAAAGAACTGGAAGGTGTGAATTGACTCTAATGCATTGGCCTAGAAACTTAGGCTCAAGGTCCAATAAACAAGAAATAGTTAGATGGCTTCCTCTAATTGCAAGAGGGCTGGCAAATGTAGGGGAGCACATGGATAGTCAGCGAGTAGAAAATCTCTCTGCCACGATCTTATTTTCCCTGTGATAAACACCTCTAGTTCCCTTATTTAATGCGTTTTTCATACTTATAAGTCAACAACTGTTTTTTTGTGTGTGCTTATTGACAAGGCATGGAGGTGGGGGTGCTAGAGAAATTGATGACGTCCAGGCTCTTGAGGAACCTACCATGTAGTTAAGGGGACAAGACAAATATATTTTGAAAAGAAAAATGTACAAGGCAGTTTTTAATGGTTTGATCAAGTGTTAAGTACTGTGATCCGTATCGTAAATGAAGTGGAAATTCAAAGAAGCAGGAACTCATTGGGGATAGAATTTCTAGGCAAGGCTTCCTGAAGGAACTGGGTCTTAGAGGATAGCAGTGTCATCCTTAGGATTTTTTTCTCCGCTTTAGTGGAATTGTTTTGACCTTTCCTGTGGCTCTTATTTTTAAATCAGTAAACTGTGTTTGGTATGTTTATATTATTACTAAATTCTTCACTTGCCTTCTTAAATTTGAAGCCATTGATCAGATTCAGGCCTCTAATGACCAGGACAAGTCATGGTGGACCATCTGCCATACTCATATTAATAGCCATTCATAATCTTATATAGTGTTATTGGAGTATCACTGATACTCTCTAATTGGATAAATTGTACACTATAATTCCCCAACATCTAGCATAGACTCTGGCACATAGTAAGTGCTCAATAGATGTTTATTAAGTTGAATTTCAGATGTGTTGGTGTTAAGGCTCCCAGCTTATTGCACTTGCTACTTGTCTGTTATATCTCAGGGAGTAGTTACCACTTTAAAAATATCATATATTAAAGGGCTTACATTAAGGTGAAAAGTAAACGAATTACTCCTGAAAACAAGCAAAATAATATATTCATTCCCACCAAAAGAGACCATGCTCATCCTGTGGTGAGCTCATTGCTCACTTCGAGTAAACTAGGCACCCATGGGAGGCTAATTACCTTTTCCAAAGAATTGGGGAACCACGTAGCATCTTCAAAAAGATAATTTAGTAAATGATGCTCAGGTATATTGGAAGAGTTAATATGCCACTCTTAGAAACTCCAGTGACTGGATTGTTTCCTACAATAGAGGGAGGATCACATGCTTGCCAGGAAACCAGCCATCTTAAATTTCCCTGTTGCAAGACTTAAGAGCTTCATTTTCATTTTAAACTTAGTGGCTTCTCTGAGAACTGGTTGTATGCCATGAGACATTTCAGGTTTGAAGAGTTATGATGAGAATTTTCTCCTTAGGCAGAAGAACTCCAAAGGAGGACTGTCAGGTTCTGGTAGGGGTTGCTCGTTAGGAGATTGCTGCTTCTCAGGGAGATAGGTTTTTTGTTTTTTGTTTTTTTTTCTCTTTGAGTTACAGAATAACAATCTTTGTCCTGTTCCTACTCTTTTATAGTTGGGGACCTTGAAGAAATGCAGCATGGTTTGGAAAACATAGTTGTAATCCTTGGTCAGCCAATATCGGACTGTATGGTCTTGGTCCAGTCACTTAGCAGCTGTGTGGTTCTGTTTCCCCCTGTAATATCTGAAGTTCTTTCCCAGTGCTAACCATTTCTAATACATCATGTTATAACTCTGTATGGCTGACTAGTATGGGGCAAGTCAATTTAAAAATACCTGTTAATCAGAGTCCTAGGCTGGTCTTTGTCTAATCTGTTTCTTTGAAAGGTATTGTCCTTTTATCTGGCAGGAGGGGATCTGAATCTGAGTCAAGTCAGCATTGTGTTAAAGGGAGTGAAAAGGTAAGCACAAAAACCTCAGTGTTCTGCTGAAGAGTACTACCACTGACAGTAACCTCCTTGTAATAGGCAGGGAAGAGGTTGGGGCTGCAGTGGAATTATTTTCCAGAGTGGGAAAGGAAGATTGGAACATGCAAGAATTTAACTTTCTATAGACAAATACGGCTGTGCAAAGGAATCCTCATCCCTGTCCTTAAATCATTAGTGCCATGGGGTTTGTATATCATCCCATAAAGTATGGTTGTCTCATGCACTTAATTGAAAAGGAGAAATGAGAAAAAAGACAACCAAGACATAGTCTCCTATAGGAAGCACTCTATGTTGTTTTGGTTGGATTGTTTGGATTCAGATAGTGCTAGTAGTGTCTTATGTAAAGTTAGCAATGCAACTGGACAACTACTTAGAAGCTAGTATGAGACAGTGTCAGCATATTTATTCAATTGCCAAGGAAATGCCTCGTGTTTATAACCACATGAGAGAATGAAAAGAATGGGCAGCCTAGAACTGTTCAGTTGAGCAAATGTACATAGGCCAGGAAGTATCTCTGTTCATAAACTCTTTTTATGTGTAGATGAAGGCAAATAATTCATGTCCGGGGGAAACTGGTAAAGTATGTTGAGCTTTTCGGGAACCTTTGGCTTTCTTCCCTCCTCTTATACTTTTAGGGTCAGGACCTTGTCTTTCAAATCCTCTTCCCCATTCAGAATAGGAAATTAGCTGGTAACATTTACATTTTGACTGACTAGATTAAAGCAATACGCTAACTCTTTCATTCAAAACCCTTTAATTTTATTGTAGAAAAAATGTCTTTATCTTAATCCATCTAAAAAAACTTAAGCATTAGGAGACAAATGAGAATGTTGTTGGAGATCTTTTCCCCTGGGCATTCTGCAATTTAAGGAAGTTATACCACACCTGAGACTGGCCCCCCCAGATAAATCTACTTTAGTTTTTTAGGGCTGCTCCAGGAGTTGGAGAAAAAGGAGTAAAGAAAAATAGTCTTCATTTGGGAGGCAGGAACACAGGTGTTTTTTAAGTTATTCTTCAAATGGCATATATACTTTTTTCTTTGTTGGACTTATTTCCCAATAAGAAAACGACGACAAAAGTATCAGTTGTAATTTTCTCCCTCCCTCAGTATCCCATCTCCAAACATCAGTTTTCTTAGAGTTGCCAAGATTTTACAGATTCCCTTAGAGATTGACTGCCTAAAAGCTCCTAAGTACACAAAGGCACCTTCTACATTGTTGGCTTCTCCTAGGTGAAACCCTGAGCTCCGGTGTCACTTCAGTCATTTACCTGTCTCCTGGCTTTAAAGAAGTCCTCTTCCCTCACCTGTCCCTTGAAAAAAAAAAAAAAAACAACCCTCACCTCTTTCTCTTCCTTAATTTCTCGGCTTTGAAATCCCCAGAGTCCATTTTTTACGGTGTAATATTCTGCCCTGAGTTTCCTTCTTCCTTTCCTATGGTAATCCTCTTGTTTCTTCTAGACAGGTAGTACTCATGCTCCTGCCCCCACATTTCTCCTGCCTTAGGGACATGTGGAGTTGGGGTCAAGGCTGGGGAGAAGCAACAGCTGGACATGTTGCCCAATTACCTCAGGTAATTGGAGTGGGGAGAGGAAGGAAAATGGGGGCTTCATTGAGTGTAATACAGGAAAGTATGACTTGGAGCATAGGGTAGGTTGAGATAGTGAAACCTGAGTTTCCCGAGAATCAGATCCAGGACTTTTGCCTCTTACCCTGTGTGTATTGATGATTAGTTTAGCTATTTCCTGGCCTGAATGCATGGTTCCTGACACTTACTAAGTGGCAAAAAATATTTGTTGAATAAATAACACTGAGGTGGTAATGAGGAGAAAACACCACATTGACTTTGATTTTAGGTACAGAAAAGTGAGAGAGGAGTCAAATGATTTTCAGCATAAAAGTGAAAAATCATATTGATGTGAGCTGCTTATCTAATTATCATGAGTCACTGAAGCAGTTATACGTCCAATAAAATACTTCTAAATGAACTTCGAGTTCTCTTTTGTAACAGTGGTAAAGTCTAGTAGATGTTAGGTAGGCTGTATCAAGGTAGGAGGGTCAGTCCCTAGTCATTTAGTCTTATTATTGCTGGTTAAATTATTCTCATAGATTATGTGAATGACCAAATGGTCATTTAACATCATCTTCAACATCTCCAAGAGACAGGAAACTCACCACCTTTTATGGATCCCATTTCTTCTAAAGCATTCTTTTTTTTTTTTTTTTTTTTTTTTTTGTGGTATGCGGGCCTCCCTCTGCCGCGGCCTCTCCCGTTGCGGAGCACAGGGCCCGGACGCGCAGGCCCAGCGGCCACGGCTCACGGGCCCAGCCGCTCCGCGGCATGCGGGATCCTACCAGACAGGGGCGCGAACCCGGTTCCCCTGCATCGGCAGGCGGACGCGCAACCACTGCGCCACCGGGGAAGCCCCCTAAAGCATTCTTATATCAAACTAAGAACATCCCCTGTAGGGATTATCCTTCATGTTCCACAAAACAAGTCTGCATCCTTTATTACTTGACAGGTCTGCACATGTTTAAAGACAGCTTTTCTATTCCCCTTCCTTTCCTAAAATCTGTGGAAAGATTAGAGGCTGTGGTTAGAGGTGCTAGGGTTTCCCAAGTTATCAAAAAACTTGCTTAGCCATCTTTTTTTAAATAGAAGACAGATTTTATCCATAAGGAGCATCAGGGCGTCTTTATTCTTTTTCCTATCCCAGACATTTAAAGCAGGGTTTTTTTTTTTTGTTTTTTTTTTTTTAAATCATCATTTCTCAGTCTCTAGGGATGGGGTTTAGGAATCTCATTTTGAAGTTTGAGAACCGCTGTTAGTCGCTGAAGCTATCCAGGTGAATTAAGTGTAATTGATGCTAATCTCAGGAATAGGTCACACCTAGAAAGCAATGTTGAGCCTTTCTGGCCTCTCACCTAACAGCCTTGGAACAATCTTAAGTCTTTTACTGATTAAATATTAACATTGACCTGCATTAGCTCTCTTCTTCTCATTTACAAGCTCTTTTCCCTCTTTCCCTCAGTCTTAGATTTCTCAATTCTAGTTATACCTTCCCCCCACAGCACACAACTTGAGTTCTTTTCAATCTCCTTATCCTTCTTATGCTGCTGGTATAGGATAGTCATCTGCTCCCAACATTCAAGTTTTATGAGATTATTCCTATGCTCCATCATTTAGAGCTCATTGCTCTTCAACATTATTTTGTTTTTCTAAAGCTTTATTTGTATACAAACATTAATGCAACTCAACATGAATGAAATCCACTTATTATTCCTTCCTCCGTCTGATTATTTTCATTGGTTTGTGATGCCTTTCATTACTTACATGTGTGCATTTAGTTTTTTAATATTTGTGACCAAAAAAAATAGATGATATTTTGTATTCTGCTTCTGTGTATTTTTCATATTGGGTTATATCTTCCAACTTACAGGTTTGATGACTATAGTATTATAGTCATTTTCTGATAATAAATATTACCTGCTTATTGTAAGAATTGTTAAGTATAAACACATATTTATTCATTCAAAATATATTTGAATGCCTGATTCTGTAACCCCGTCACCCAGTTAAGCACTATTAAGATTTGATGTATGAATGTGTACGTGTGTGTGTGTGTGTGTGTGTGTGTGTGTGTGTGTGTGTGTAGATGAGAGAGAGAAAGAGGATTTTTTAAAGATATATTTTTATTTATTTTGGCCGCACTGGGTCTTCATTGCAGCACACGGGATCCTCCTTCTTTTTTTATTTTTTTAGTTGCAGCATGTGGACTTCTTAGTTGCGGCATGCAAACTCTTAGTTGTGGCATGCATGTGGGATCTAGTTCCCTGACCAGGATTGAACCCAGGCCCCCTGCATTGGGAGCATGGAATCTTATCCACTGCACCACCAGGGAAGTCCCCAAAGAGTCCTTTTAGATAAGGTTTTAAATTGGATCCATATGTAAATTTGGGGCTATACCTTGGTCATTTAGAGTGGGTATATGAGGGATGTAGTGAGGATTCAGGAGTATATCAACTATGATTTGAAGCAGTTATATACACACTGAGATTCTCCTCCAGCTATGTCATAGCTGTTTGAGGAAAACAACTGTCTTACCACTTACAGTTTATCCAGTGCCTGTCTTACCACTTACAGTTTATCCAGTGCCTGATCTGAAATTAGCTGTACTTTCTCCCCAGGGTTTCTTCAGTTCCCTGCAGATCTCAAAAATGGTTATACATCAAACCCTGTGGACCTGGTCAGATGTGCTGTTACATTAATTATAATGCAGATCATGGTTGTGGATTCTGTATGCAGATGTGCATAAAAGCCTGCAGATGTGCACAAAGGAAAAGCTGTGGAAAAGGCTTGAATACATTGCACTGGTGCCAGGCATATTTATCACAGGGTTGTCACTAAGAATCTTGATGGATTTATTTCATGACCTGGGCAGTGTCAAGTACGTAAAGAGCGGAGATTCAACTGAGCTAATAGGAAAAGAAGTATATATATCCAGTTCCTCCTCCTCTGCCCCAAAAAACAGAGTATGTTTAAACATTTTTTTGAAGTTTTAAATGGTGATTTAAAGGTAACCAATTAGTTTTTACTATGGGGACTTAATTTTAAAACTGAAACTTATTGAAATGATAATCTAGTATCTTCATTGCTGACAATATTGGGGAATCACAAACTCATTGACTTGGTTTATATAGCATTGACTGTGAAAGGGTGTTACTGTAGCCTTTAATGTTTTTAAATTATAAAAAATTTCAAACATATACAAATGTAGAGAGAACAATGAACTCCCATATATCCATCACCCAGATATAATAATTAAGATTTTTATTCTATCTGCTTCATTCATTCTTCATCTTTTTTCTGTTTTGTATATTAAAGCATATTTCAAGCATTGCACATATTTAAATATGCATCTCTAAAAATATGAACAGGTAAGCCGTTTACACCAGAAAAAGTTTTAAGTAATTTTTTGTATCATCTAGTCTATAATCACATTTGACTATCTGAAAAATGTCTTTCTAGAGTTAGTTTGTTAGAATCAGGTCCAAACAAGGTCCATACATTATAGTTGGCTCTATTTACTTCTTTTTAACAATTCAGTAATATTTAGTGATTTTATAGAGTTGGGCAACCATCACCACCGACCAGGTTTAGAGTATTTCCACACCCCCCAGAATTTCTTCTACACCATTTGTAGTCATTCACTCCTCCAACTTCCAGCCCCAGGAAACCACTGATCTGCTTTCTTTTTGTATAAATTATCTTTTTCTGGACATTTCATACCTTAAGTCTTAAAATCTAAAGTAGTTTTCTCCTCTCTCTCTTTGTCCCCTGCCATCCACTTACTGTTCTGTAGAATGCCCTGTGTCTTGTCTTTTTGCTTCTTTCTAGTGTCATTTATCCCTCTCCCTCTCCATGTTTCTTGTAAATGGAATTTAGCTCCAGAGCAGCTTTATACAATAGAACTTATGTAGTGATGGAACTGTCCTGTACCTGCACTTTCTAATGGCTGCATGTGGCTTTTGAGCATTTGCGATTGAGAATTTTTAATTTTACTTTTTAAATTTAGCTACATGTAGCTAGTGGTTGTCATATTAGTGCAGCTGTAGAGGCTTAATCAGATTTAGGTTCAATTTTTTAGGGCATGAATATTTCATAGGTGGTGCTGTATGCTTCATATTGGATCATACCAGGAGGCACACAGTGTTTGCTTGTCTTTCAGTAATGCAGTGGTTGACCAGTGGGTTCAGGTGGTGACAGCCTGGCCTCCATTGTACAGTTCCCCATCAACGTTTTATCTAATGGTTTTGTCCATTTATGAATATTGCCTGAAGCAGTTAGTTCACCAGGGCTTACAAAATGGTGATTTCCTAATTCTGTCATTCTTTCCACATTTATGAGCTGAAATTCCTTCATCAACTACAGTTATTTGGTTATCCTAAAATACATTTTTACAGAAAAGGCAAGATAAATGCCTACATTTTTTTGCCTTTTAACTGTCAGTCTTCAGAATAAGTCCCGTATGCCGTAGTTGTTTCCAGTAGTGTTCAATGAGATTTTTTTTTTTAGTATCGTTATGAACTTTAGGTTTATATATTCAGTGCTTTTTAATCAGTTGTATTTATATATATTTTGATGCTCAGAGTATCTGATCTTTGGCCAATAGGAGCTGTTTATGTTGGCTCATATGTTCTTTTGATAAAACCATAGAGAACACTAATCATTATGGAAATGCAAATCAGAACCACAGTGAGGTACCACCTCATACCCATCAGGATGGCTACTATTTAAAAAACAAAACAAAATAACAAGTATTGGCCAGGATGTGGAAAAATTGGAACCTTGTATACTGTAGTTGAGAATGTGACATGGTACAGCTGCTATGGAAAACAGTACAGTAATTCCTCAAAAACATTACTGAATGGTCCAGCAATTCCTTTTCTGAATATATACCCAAAGGAGTTGAAAGTAGGGACTTGAGGAGATGTCTGTTTACTCATGTTCATAGCAGCATTATTTGCAATAGACAAAAGATGGAAGCAATCTTTTGTGTCCGTTGATGAATGATTGGATAAATAGAATATGGTATATACATACAATGGAATATTATTTAGATTTTAAGAGGAAGGAAATTCTGATACTTGCTACATCTTGGATGAACCTTGAGAACATTATGCTAAGTGGAATAAGCCAGTCACAG
Organism: Physeter macrocephalus; assembly: GCF_002837175.3. Taxonomy (NCBI): domain Eukaryota; kingdom Metazoa; phylum Chordata; class Mammalia; order Artiodactyla; family Physeteridae; genus Physeter; species Physeter macrocephalus. The sequence goes on along the minus strand of NC_041221.1, from coordinate 78,638,968 downwards.
AAGGACTAGTACTGTATGATTTCACTTATGTTAGGTACCTAGAGTAGTCAAATTCATAGATATAGAAAGTATTGGGTTGGCCAAAAGGTTCGTTCGGTTTTTTCCATAAGATGGCTCTAGTAGCGCTTAGTTGTCTTTAACTTCATTCAAAACAATTTTGTTAGATTGTATGTGACAATTGTCATACCAGTGTGCATTTAAAAAAAAAGACATTAGGGCTTCCCTGGTGGCACAGTGGTTGAGAGTCCGCCTGCGGATGCAGGGGACACGGGTTCGTGCCCCGGTCCGGGAAGATCCCACATGCCGTGGAGCGGCTAGGCCCGTGAGCCATGGCCGCTGAGCCTGCGTGTCTGGAGCCTGTGCTCCGCAACGGGAGAGGCCACAACAGTGAGAGGCCCGCATACCGAAAAAAAAAAAAAAAAAGACATTAAAGTTGGTGAATTTTTGTGTAGCCATTTTAATATTGAAGATGGAAGAAAAAAAGGAAAATTTTCGGTGTATTGTGCTATATTATTTCATGAAAGATAAAAACACAACTGAAATGCAAAAAGATTTGTGCAATGTATGGAGAAGGTGCTGTGACTGATGGAAGATGTCAAAAGGTGTTTGCGAAGTTTCGTGCTGGAGATTTCTCACTGGACGATGCTCCACGGTCAGGTAGAACAGTTGAAGTTGATAGCAATCAAATCGAGACATTAATTAAGAACAATCAACGTTATACCACGCGGGATATAGCCGACATACTCAAAATATCCATATCAGGCACTGAAAATCATTTGTACCAGCTTGGTTATGTTAATCGCTTTGATGTTTGAGTTCCACGTAAGTTAAACGAAAAAAACCTTCTTGACCATATTTCTGCATGAAATTCTCTACTTAAACATAATGAAAATGTTCCGTTTTTAAAACAAATTGTGACGAGCAATGAAAAATGGATACTGTACAATAACGTGGAACGGAAGAGATCGTGGGGCAAGTGAAATGAACCACCACCAACCACACCAAAGGCCGGTCCTCATCCAAAGAAGGTGATGTTGTGTATATAGTGGGATTGGAAGTGAGTCCTCTATTATTTCCCTCCTTCTGGAAAACCATACGATTAATTCCAACAAGTACTGCTCCCAGTTAGACCAACTGAAAGCAGCACTCAATGAAAAGTGTCCAGAATTAGTCAACAGAAAACGCATAATCGTCCATCAGCGTAATGCAAGACCGCATGTTTTTTTGATGACCAGGCAAAAACTGTTACAGCTTGGCTGGGAAGTTCTGATAGCAATGAAAAATGGATACTGTACAATAACGTGGAACGGAAGAGATCGTGGGGCAAGTGAAATGAACCACCACCAACCACACCAAAGGCCGGTCCTCATCCAAAGAAGGTGATGTTGTGTATATAGTGGGATTGGAAGTGAGTCCTCTATTATTTCCCTCCTTCTGGAAAACCATACGATTAATTCCAACAAGTACTGCTCCCAGTTAGACCAACTGAAAGCAGCACTCAATGAAAAGTGTCCAGAATTAGTCAACAGAAAACGCATAATCGTCCATCAGCGTAATGCAAGACCGCATGTTTTTTTGATGACCAGGCAAAAACTGTTACAGCTTGGCTGGGAAGTTCTGATTCATCCCCTGTATTCATCAGACATTGCACCTTCGGATTTCCATTTATTTCGGTCTTCACATAATTCTCTTAATGGAAAAAATTTCCATTCCCTAGAAGACTGTAAAAGGCACCTGGAACAGTTGTTTGCTCAAAAAGATAAAATGTTTTGGGAGGATGGAGTTATGAAGTTGCCTGAAAAAAATGGCAGAAGGTAGTAGAACTAAAGGGTGAATACGTTGTTCAATAAAGTTCTTGGTGAAAATGAAAAATGTGTCTTTTATTTTTACTTAAAAACCGAAGGGGACTTCCCTGGTGGCACAGTGGTTAAGAATCCACCTGGCAATGCAGGGAACACGGGCTCGATCCCTGGTCTGGGAAGATCCCACATGCCATGGAGCAGCTAAGCCTGTGCGCCACAACTACTGAGCCTGAGCTCTAGGGCCCACGAGCCACAACTACTGAGCCCATGTGCCACAACTTCTGAAGCCTGTGCACCTAGAGCCCGTGCTCTGCAGCAAGAGAAGCCACCACAATGAGAAGCCTGCGTACTGCAATGAAGAGGAGCCCCCACTCGCTGCAACTAGAGAAAGCCCATGTGTGGCAATGAAGACCCAACGCAGCCAAAAATAAATAAATATTTTTTAAAAAAAAAACCACCCCCAAAATGAAGGCACTTCTTGGCCAAACCAATAGAATGGTGGTTACCAGGGCTATGAGGAGAATGGGAGTTACTATTTAATGGGTATTGAGTTTCAGCTTTGCAAGATGAAAAGAGTTCTGTGGGTGGATGGTGGTGATGGTAGCACAACAATACTTTTTTTTTTATTTGGCTGTGTTGGGTCTTTGTTGCAGTGTGTGGGCTTCTGATTGCGGTGGCTTCTCGTTGCAGAGCACAGGCTCTAGGCATGTGGGCTTCAGTAGTTGTGGCACGAGGGCTTAGTAGTTGTGACTCACAGGCTCTAGAGTGCAGGTTCAGTAGTTGTGACGCATGGGCTTAGTTGCTCCACAGCACATGGGATCTTCCCGGACCAGGGATCAAACCCATGTCCCCTGCGTTGGTAGGCGGATTCTTAACCTCTGCACCACCAGGGAAGTCCCAACAATGTGAATATACTTAATGCTGCTGAACTGTACACTTAAAAATGGTTAAGATGGTAAATTTTGTTATTGGTATTTCACCATAATATTCTTTTAAAAAGTGGTTTCATGAAGTTTTAAATGGGCAAAAGCATGGTTGGAGAGCATTTAAGTGAGAAGGGAAGGAGAATTGGAGAATCTAGATAAAGTCAATAATTCAAAACCTTAAAATATATACAAAATCAGCAAAAAGCATTTAAAAATTCATTTATATGCTACTTAAAATTAAGCATTGTTATTTTAATATATTTTCTTCACATATGTGTATATTGTTAAAGAAATTCGTCATTAAAAAATCCATAGGAAACATTTTCCCCCTTAGTATTCTTTTACATTTTAAACACATTTAAACCAAACTTATCTTGGAGTGTCAGATCTGGAAGAGTCATATAGAGCATCTAATTTAATCTCATTTTTCTGCTCATTGGTGGGTGGAGCTGGGGCTTGTCCCTCTGGTGGGCAGGGCCTGCTCAGAGAGAGTTTAATCCGCTTGTCTGCAGATGGGTGGGGCTGTGTTCCTGCCCTCTTGGTTGTTTGGCCTGAGGCGACCCAGCACTGGGCCTACAGGCTGTTTGGGGGGTCTAATGGCGCCTCTGGGAGGGCTCATGCCTATGGGTGCTTCCCAGGACTGCTGTTGCCAGTGTCTTTGTCCCTGCAGTGAGCCACAGCCGCCCCTCACCTCTGCAGGAGACCCTCCAATACTAGCAGGTAGATCTGGCCCATTGTCTCTTGGGGTCACTGCTTTTTTCCCCCCTGGGTCCTGGTGCGCATGAGACTTTGTGTGCGCCCTCCAAGAGTGGAGTTTCTGTTTCTCCCAGTCCTATGGAAGTCCTGCGATGAAACCCTGCTGACCTTCAAAGGTTTGATCTCTGGGGACTCCTCCTCCTGTTGCCGAGCCCCCAGGCTGGGAAGCCTGACGTGGGGCTCAGAACCTTCACTCCTGTGGGATAACTTCCGTGGTTTAATTGTTTTCCAGTTTGAGGGTCACCCACCTGGTGAGTATGGGGTTTGATTTTATCACGATTGTGCCCCTCCTATCAGCTCGTTGTGGCATCTTCTTTGTCTTTGGATGTAGGGTATCTTTCTTGGTAGGTTCCAGCGTTTTTTTGTCGATGATTGTTCAGCAGTTAGTTGGGATTTTGGTTTTTTCGTAAGGGGACGAGCTCACATCCTTCTTTTCCATCTATCTATCTATCGAATTAATCTCATTTTTAAGAAGAGGACATGGAGTCCAGGAGGTTGCGTTTGTTCAAGGTTAGGCAGCTAAGTGGTGGTACAGCTGGCAGAATACCTATCCAGTCTGATGTTCTTATCACTGCACCATAGCTGTTTCTAGTCGCCCACTTGAAAACTGGTTCTCCCTCTTGATTTCCTTATCTCTGTCAGTATTGTCATTACTGCTCTAGCTACAAGACTTGAAATATGGGGGTAATCATTAACTCCTATTCTCTTTTCTCCTCTGTCTCATATCCAGTAAATTAAGTCCTGTGGAATTTTTCTTTGTAGCATTGATCACACCCTCTATTCTCTCACTTTTAGTGATGCTGTAATTGATCAGTGGGTTCAAGTGGTGACAACCTTACCTTCATTGTTTAGCTCCTTATTAACTTTTTATCTGACTGTTTCATCCACTGATGAATATTGCTCTTATCCTAATTCAGAGCCTTATTCCTTCTTGGTTGTCCTCCTGAGCTTTTTGGCTTTCTCTCCATCTGCACTACTGCTTGGTTTTTCTTCTTAATATATCTTTCTGATCCTGCTTCCTTCTTACTCAGAAACTTTTCTGTGGCCTAGCAGAAGTCTGTGGTCTGCAAACTTTATTTTGTGACTGCAAAGTGCTTTGGTTTTTGTTTTTAAATTTGAATACTTTTAGGCAAAGCATAGCCTCACCCCAGTTAGCATGATTCTATTACTTGTATCAGATCACTTCACTCATATGCACTTCCTATTTGTTTCTGTAGCCATTTTGAGTTTGCCACCCTTCCTGATGTTTAGCATGGTCTTCAATGCCCAGAATAATGTCTGCAGTGTATTTTACCAATTTTATTTCCTACTACTCCCCTATAGGAAACCTTTATCCATTTTTCTTATACTGTTGCTCCTTTTCTTCTCTCTTATCCTTATCCAAATACCTTGAAAATCGGCTCCTGTCATACTTATGACCAGTTTCTAGCACTGTGTGTGGAATTAATGGATGAACGAGTTTTTCTGGCACTAGTTAGTCTCATAAAATCTCTCTTCGAGAAACTCAGAGACAGGGGAGACTATGGGAGACTCTAGGATAGACTGGTATATAAACAGCTAACTATAATAGTAAATAAAAAAGGACAGTTGTAAAGAGTAATGAATTCTGCTTGGGAGGGCACGTATGGTAATTTCTACCTGGGAGAACCACATTATCTAGCATTCCCTGACTACTCCAAATCATTGACTTCTTTCCTTGTCCTCTGACTATACCCTTCATTAACATGTTTTTTAGTTCTTTATGTCTCTAAAACTAGATTATAATCTCCTTGAGAACCGTGATTGTATTTGTATTTTATACTTCTGTATCCTTCCCTGTTCATAATAGGTACTCAAATTTTTGTTGAAAGTATATCAGTCAAGGTGTTTTATGATAAGAAACAGAAAGCTTTCTTACTGTTTTAAGTGAAAAGATTTCCTAGAAGGATAATGGAGGCTCACGGACATGATAGGAGGCTAGAGGAGTAGGCTTGGAAAATGGGCAGGAACCAAAAGGGCCCCAGAATGTAGGCAGCCATAACAGTCTGTCCAGCTAGATGCTGTCATCTCTGGATACTGCAGTTCTCACTGCATTCCTCCAGAAGTCAATCCTAACTGAACCTTTGACTTTGGGTCAGTTCTCCCAAACTTCAGAGAGTAGAGAAAGGAAGGATCTGTTCCCTTCGGCACCTCAGACCAAAATATCTCACAAGACTATCCAAAATAGATTCCCCCAAATAGGAAAAATAGGAACAGGATTGATGGTGGACAGCCACCCCACCCCCTGCCCATATTCCCACTCCCAGGGGGAAAAAACCAACAATAAATATTCAATACTAACGGATGAAGAATGTATGTAACCTTTGCCTCGGGAAATTTGGAGAGAGAGTGTGGCAGAGAAGTGAATTATGGTGAGGACCCTTGGGTACAGAGAAGGGGGTCAGTAATGAAGACTCTGAGAACTTAGGGTAGACAGTGGTAAGGAGCAGACCAAGTTTGTACTAACATGGGGGAAACAAAGTTAGACAGGTAGGATGAGGATCCCAAGGACAATCTGCATCATTTTATTTAGGGCTAGTTCTAGTCAGTAGCATGTCTTTGGTGGCTCATCCAGGAAGTAAAAGGTGGCTCCTTCAGTTGGAGAGGCTAGATTTTTTTTTTTAAGTTAAAAAAAATTTTTTTTAAGTACGTAATACATCCATATGGTAAAGAATTAAAACATGAAAGGATCTGTAGTATAATAAAAAGCCTTCCTCTCACCCTCTACATTCCCCTAAACTTGGAATCTAAATTGTATGAAAAACATTAATATTATGCACAGTTTCTCTGCTTTATTGACATGCTTGCAATTCTTTCTGATGAGGATTTCAAGAAGATAAAATAGCATTATATCATTTTCATCCCCTGGAAATCAGCAATTGACTGACTCCCAGCAGTTGGAAAATAAAATGATTTCCAAGTTTCAAACCCAGTTTAGTTTGGGGTTCATCTCAGGTAGTATGTCTTGGCAAAATTAAAATTCTGTGAAGGGTCAAGATTTCACCCTAAAATTTTCCTTCTGATAATTAAAAAAAATATTTTAGGCAATAATACCATTCCCACTGTTACCAGTTCCATGCCTCATTTTTCGTTCACTTATAATTCCTTTGATTTCAAAGGGAACGTTTCCCCTAGCCACCCTTAGGAGCTTTCAGAACTCCAGTGTTTGAGTTTTGCTTGAACCCCATTTTTGACAACGTCTTTGTTGAATTTACCCTTGCCTTGGGTGATAACCAGATACACACTGTTTAAGGCCTTTTTTTTTTTCATATGTAGGTAGATAATATATAGAGGAAATTTTATGTAGTAAAATTCATGCTTTTTAGATGTACAGTTCTGAGTTTTGACAAACATATATAGTCCTGTAACTACCACCACAATCAAAATATAGCATATTTATATCATCTTCAAAAGTACCCTCATGTCCCTTTTAGTCAGTTCTCCTCCTCTCACTCCCTAATCTGTTTATTGTCCTTATACATTTTATCTTTTCTAGAATATCAAATAAGTGGAATCATGTAGTATGTAACCTTTGCATTTGGCTAATTTCACTTAGCATAAAGGTTTTGAGATTTATCCATATTGTGGCATATATTAGTATTCTCTTGCTTTTTATTGCTAGGTAATATTCCATTGTATAGATGTACCAAAGGCCATTATTTTTAGTGTCTTATTTAGAAGAATGATTTGAGCTGATTGGTAAGGTTTGAGTACATAGGTCAGTAATTTCAGTTCATCCATGGTCAAGCCCAGGTTATTCTATCAAATTTCAGCAGTATATTCTGGCATAAGAATCTTAAATTTTTTTAGGATTAGGCTGTGTAGAAGACATCACTTGAGTTATACTTGGAGGCTTGAGGAAGAAGAATGCCATGAGAGGATGTTACAGGGCAATAAGTGAGCATAACCACTAGACTCTTGAGTTCCTTGAGGAACTTGTCTTGCTCTTTTCTATACCTTTCACTCTCCAGTGCTGTTTTAGGCCCTCCACAGTTATTTGTTAAGTAAGCTGAATTTATAAATGCTGTCAGATTGTGATTTTAATGTACTTTGCCCCTGAAGCATAGTGCCCTTAAAACCACTGTACACTTAAAAGAATTATGCTCTATCCCCACCCCCAATGGCTGTAAAGAAAGAGGACAAGCCTCTTACATTCTGTTACATTAGTATTTCTGGTCTTTTCATCACAAAGTGCCAAAGTCCTTTTCATCCTTCGCCCCTCTTCCTACCATGGGACCCTCTGTCTTGGAAGATTTTATCTATCATATAGCATTTATTAAATAATTTACTCATTTGGAAAATCAGTCAAGGATAGCTGTCTAGCTAGCTGTGTATGTGACAGTAAAAGAGCTTCTGATTAGCAAGAGATAACCACTGTTAACTGCATAGAGAGTACACATAATTCCTGCCAAGAGCAAATAAATTTATCTTTTAGTTAACTTCATTAAGGAAACATGTGCAACAGGTTTTAGTCTTTTTAGAAGTATTAGTAATAGCTTAAGGACACTCATTACTACAGTTACATGTCCCTAAAGGCCTGGAGACTTCCAGGTTTGGAATTACTATGTGATTTCTTTTTCAGGAATGCCCGATCTAAATATTAACCATATGCTTTGAGAACTGGACTTGTGTCTTACTTAAGGCCATGGGAATTCCAAACCTAAGGACAGACTTTGGCATTATGCTTCAGCCTTCATCAGCAACATTAGCATTTGAAACATAATTGTCTGTGCAAATCTAGGTTGGGCCTTAGGGAACAGAAAAAAATACTACATCAGCCTGCACTCTTCCTTGTTAATGTCAGGAAACTTAACCTAAACTAAGGAAAAAAGGCAATTTATTGAAATATAATTCTAAAGGCTAGATTGATTTCAGGTGTTACTTGATTGGAGCTCAAGCATTGTTTGGAAAACCTAGTTCTTCCTTTTGTATCTCTCAGCTGTGACACTGCTATTTGGGTTACATTCTCAGTCAGATTCTTCCTTGTGGTTCTAGGTTCCCTGTAGTAGCTCCTGTCTGAGTTTTTCCAGGTTCAAACCAGGTGGAAAAGAGAGAGGCTCTTCCCAAAATTTCCCAGAAAGAATTTGAGTCTCCTTGGCTCTGACTGAAATATGTGGTCATTTTATATAAGTGACTATGCTCAGGGAAATCATGCACTGATTGTCTAGGCTCATGCTAATAAATCTAGGTCTGAAGCTCTGTCCAGACATAGGGACTGAGAACTGGGGTGGGGCATTCAGCAGAGACAATTTGGGATATAGTTATCAAAGGAAGCAGGAATAGATGTATGGTAGCCCAGTACCAAATGTCTATGCACTAGCATTTATACATGCTTGTCATTTCCTATTTGCTAGGCACTGAGTTAGATACTTTCACAAATGTAGTTTCATTTAATTTCATTCTCGCAGTGCCTCTGTGAGGTAGTTATTTCTCTCTCTGCTTTAAGTTAAGAAGATAATCTCAGGTTAAGTCATGGCCCAGTTTCATATCAGTGGCAATTGCTGGAACCAGGATTTTAGCCGAAGTCTTTCTGAATCCAGCTGCAGTGCATTTCCAACACTTCCTCTCTGCTGTTCAAAAAACATCCTGAGCAACAGCTGCAGCATCACTGGAAAATGATTTTAGTCTCTCTAATTATTTTGAAGATTGAAACACTCATCTGGTTGTGTTTGTAAAATGATGAATTATATTATTTCTAGTTTACTCCTTGTGTAGGCTCATAAGGACTGCTTTCATTTATCCAATAAATATTTGTTGAGTGCCTATTATGAGCCAGCTACCGTTCTAGGAACTGAGGATAAAGCCGTGAATCAAACAAGTACCTCATCTCAAGGAGCTTATATTCTGGTGTAGACAAAACACATAAAGGAATATATAAATTCAGATGGTCATGAGGCTTCCCTCTTTATTTAGATTACTGAAGGGGCATTAGCCCTCACAGGCATTTATTTGCTGGGGCAGGCAGAGCCATGGAATTTCATAGTTTGCCTAGTATTGACTCTTGATAAAACTACTCATTGAGGGAATTCCCTGGTGGTGCAGTGGTTAAGAATCTGCCTGCCAATGCAGGGGACATGGGTTCGAGCCCTGGTCCGGGAAGATTCCACATGCCTCGGAGCAACTAAGCCCATGTGCCACAACTACTGAGCCTGTGCTGTAGAGCCCGTGAGCCACAACTGCTGAGCCTGTGTGCCACAACTGTTGAAGCCCACGCGCCTAGAGCCCGTGCTCTGCAGCAAGAGAAGCCACTGCAATGAGAAGCCTGTGCACTGCAACAAAGAGTAGCCCCCGCTTGCCACAACTAGAGAAAGCCTGCACTCAGCAATGAAGACCCAATGCAGCCAAAAATAAATAAATAAAAAAATTATAAAACAACAACAACAAAAAAAACTACTCATTGAGGCTAGTCTCGGATCAGGGCCAGAAGCAAACTAGAAAACTAAATGAAGTTAACTATTTAAAATCAGTCAAGCTATAAGGAAAGCCAAATGAATTAAACATTTATTTATATTGAGAACACATTTTCCTCAATTCTGGATTGTTTTTTTTGTTTTTGTTTTCTTTCAACTCACCACCTTTGCTTTATTGCTAAGCACTTCAGAGACTTACAGATGTCTTCTTTGAGGAAAGAATCCAATGAGACCAAGAATCCAGAAGAGACCAAGACTGTGAAACAAATGTGTTGGGCTGGAAAATCCCCTTGACCACAAGAATGAGGAAACTGTAGTCACTTTGTCTTCCACCCGGTCAGGGCCCAAAGCTCCTGCTAGTACCTTATCTTGAAGTGTCAGCAGGAGAATGGTTGCAGCTGCTCAGCCACTTATCTCTTACCTCAAATCTCCCAAGTGACGTGGACACCAAGAAATCTTTTTTTTTTTTTTTTTTTTTTGTACGCAGGCCTCTCACCGTGTGGCCTCTCCCGTTGAGGAGCACAGGCTCTAGACGCGCAGGCTCAGCGGCCACGGCTCACGGGCCCAGCCTCTCCGTGGCATGTGGGATCCTCCCGGACTGGGGCACGAACCCGTGTCCCCTGCATTGGCAGGCAGACTCTCAACCGCTGCGCCAGCAGGGAAGCCCCGACCCCAAGAACTCTATTGGGAGGATGAGGGACGGAGGTCTGTCTTCTGTAGCTTCTTCAGGCTGGCACTGGGCTCGTAGACCCTACCTAATTGGGGCCATGGAACTCTCACCGTGTCTTGTCCAGGGGCCCCAGGGTGACTTCTGCTGTTATTCCTGTAGGATCTATGTCAGGGAATGGCTGGAATCCCTGCATCACCATCATCTTGATGTGGAATTGTTGCAACCTGGAAGCAAACTTAACAAGCAGATTAAAAGGGCAGGGGCCAAAGTTCAGTAAAAGGATTATGGCAACTAGAGGCCCAAGCAGGGGGTAAGAACCAGGTCACACTTGGTAACATCTCCTTAACTGCAGTCTAGTCAGCGTTTGGGTTACCCTGTCTGAAGGAATGAAGCTATTTGGCGTGGTCACATTTTCTTGACGTCCTCTTCTACTAGCCCAGTGTTATTGATGTAGGTGCAACATGTCTTATTGATAACTGCACATACTCCTCCTTGTTCGGCTAGGAGGAAGTCCAAGGCCAGTCTATTAGCCATCACTTTACTAGCCAAGGAACTTAGAGACAATGAGAGTCTGGTGAGTGCATTCCCTGTGGATTCACTCAGAACAGGGCATCTGAAAGATTGTGGAGCACCACTTCATGATAAACAAAGCCTCCCCAAGGGGCCACCAAACCAACGGTAGCTCCATTTCCTGCCGAAAGGAGGCCAATTGCCCTTTTGCCCCAGGGGTGGGTGATGTTATAGATGGCAATACCTGGGTTGGTTTGGTTACTCAGTTGGCCTAGCGTTATGTTGTCCTGTAAACAGAGCACTGTCTATACAAGGAAAGGCCACAGCTAATCCCAAGAAAGGGAAAGAGGAATTGGGGTTTTTTGAAGAGGACAGTCAGTTTGCACCTGGACCACAAAGGAATAGATGTCTGGGAGGGGCCCATGCCTGACGTACTGTTGTGGAATTAAACCACTTCAGTAGAGTCTGCCCAAGTGGCGGGTTCCGGTACAATTGGAGGAGAGGATCCCACCACTGAATAAGGGTGTATGAGTCTTTTCGAAGGCTTTGGGAGAGGCAAAAAACATGTACCACATGCGGGGAAGATGTGTGTTAGACGCTTGGTGCCAGGCCTGTCCAGGAGACACACATCCCACTGGCCAGCTGATCTTGGAGGAACCAATGGGTGGCGTTGCCTGTTTGGTCTTCGCAATTAAAATTAGGGGTAATGGCAGTGATGTTAACTGCTGGTGCATTGCAGAATTTAGTTCCAGGCTTCTGGCATGGGCAGCAAGATGAGTTACCTTTATGACAGAGTAGAAGACAAATATGCTTTCATGGGGGGAGCTTTGTGTGCTGGATGCACTAACGAGAGGGGTCAGGTCCAGGCATGGAAGCTGTGCCAAGGGCTGGATGTGGACTCTGAGGGGAGCAGGGGTTGCAGGACCTTCAGCCAGAGTAAGTTCAAGGTCATCATTACTGGGTGTGTAGCTTAGTTCTTTAAGCTTGAGGACTGGGATGGTAGACCCAGCACTGAGACAGATTCTCTCCCTGAGCAATAATTCTTGAGAGATTTACTACTGCGTTGGATCCTCACTCCCCTGACATGAATCCCCAAAGGAGGGGGAGAAAAGTTAGGGTGACTAATAACTTCATAATGTCATCAATCAGAGTTCTAATTTAGGAAGCATCCGGAATGCAAGTAGCATTAAAAGAAATCCTGCAGTAAACAAGGGCCCAGTAGCAAATACAGGCTCCCAGCCTACTGTCACTTATCTTGCTTTTGTTACCCGGAGAGCCCCAAAGAAATTAATGCGAAAGTGATAGTTTACTTATCAATGCTGTTGTCACTTGGCTTGGGGATCACCTTCTTGAAGAAGTATTTGATGTCTTGGGCAGGTTCACGGGAATAGCTGGGATGTGGGTCTTCAGGTTCCTTGAATCCAGGGATCCGAGTCAGGGTACCAAAGCCCCTAGACTGATGCTGATTTACCTCAAGGTCTCCAGCCGGATCACCGACAGTCCTATACAGAGAAGCAGATCTGGAGATTCCTACTTCCCAACGGAACTGGGGGGAGGGGGAAGCAGAAACATGTAGAACGCTGAGGACCAAGATCTGTCTCAGGAGGAGGCTGGACCCGGGGGCTAGGTTGGCTGGCAGGTTTGGGCCACTTCCCCAACCCCCTCCGGGCCCGGTTCCTCCCTCGACCGTGGCATACGGAACAAGGAAAAACAATCCCTCCAACCTCTTACTTGATCCGGAAAGCTGGATTGTTTTTATAAAGAGTTTGTCCCTCTCCCCCCAACTGCTACTTTCTCTCCATACACATAGATTTGTAGACTCTTGAGAGCAGTGGTCCTCAAAAGGTAGTCTGCAGACATATGGGGGTCCCCTTTTAGGAGGTCTGGGAGGTTAAAACCATTTTCATCATAAGACTAAGATGTGATTAACCTTTTTCACTGTGTTGACATTTGGTCTGATGGCTCAAAAGCAATGGTGGATAAAACTATTCATGTTTTAGAGTGAATCAATACAATGACACCAGACTGTACTAGTAGTCATTATATTCTCACAGTAAAAAAAAAAAAAAAAAAAAAGAAAGAAAAAAAAAGTTTCACTTAAGAACATTTTGATCAATAAAAATTGTCTCAACTCTTGAGTAAATGTCTTTTTAATATTCTGGGTGATGAAATGGGAAATGTGCCTAAAACACTTTTGCCTGCATACTGAAGTACAGTGGTTCTTGAGGAAAAGCATTTGTGCGATTGAGTTGTGAGCTGATCTAGCTACCTTTTTCATGGAATACTATTTTTACTTGCAAGAACAACTGACAAACTGTGGCTATTCAGAGTTGGGTGTTTGGCAGATATTTTCTCAAAAATGAACAAAGTGATATTTCAAGGAAAGTTCAAGGAAAACAACTGAAAGTATTTGTTGCCAGTGATAAAAATTTGACCCCTCAAGTGAAAACTAGAAGTTTGGAAGACTTGTATTGATATTAGCCACTATGAGCTTGACAGTGTCCCAGTATTTTTTTTTAAATTAATTAATTAATTTATTTTGGCTGCATTGGGTCTTCGTTTCTGTGCATGGACTTTCTCTAGTTGCGGTGAGCGGGGGCTACTCTTCATTGTGGTGCGTGCTCTTCTCATTGCGGTGGCTTCTGTTATTGCGGAGCAAGGGCTCTCGGTGCGTGGGCTTCAGTAGTTGTGGCGTGGGTGCTCAGTAGTTGTGGCTCGTGGGCTCTAGAGCGCAGGCTCAGTAGTTGTGGCACACGGGCTTTGTTGCTCCGCGGCATGTGGGATCTTCCCGGACCAGGGATTGAACCCGTGTCCCCTGCATTAGCAGGCAGATTCTTAACCACTGTGCCACCAGGGAAGTCTGACAGTGTCCCAGTATTTAAAGAGTTTTCTCATGAGATTGGTATATGTGTTTTTTAAATACTGTATAATGAAATGTGTCAACATTTGGAAGGTCTATGTAAGTTAGTGAACTAATGTTTTCCAAATAACCAATACATGGTGGTACAAAATCATGCAACTTAGAAGATCCATCCAAAGTGCAAGATAAACCAGTATATTTTTAATGTAAGAAAGTATGAAAATTTCATTGATATGGTTTGAGTCTGTATTGCAACTAACTTTTTTTAAAATAGATCTTTATTGGAGTATAATGGCTTCACAATACTGTGTTAGTTTCTGTTGCACAACAAAGCGAATCAGCCATATGCATACACGTGTCCCCATATCCCCTTCCTCTTGAGCCTCCCTCCCACCTTCCCTATCCCACCCCTCTAGGTCATCGCAAAGCACCGAGCCGATCTCCCTGCTATGTTGCTGCTTCCCACCAGCCAACTATTTTACATTCGGTAGTGTATATATGTCGATGCTACTCTCGCTTCGCCCTCCCACCCCATGTCATCAAGTCCATTCTCCAAGAGACTATCACTTGACACATTTTGTTTTTTTATCAAAGCAGAATATCCACAATTATCTAAAATGACTATTAAAATAACCTCTTTTCCAGCTACATATCTGTCAAGGGCTGAATTTTCTCTATAAGTATACTCCAGTCAAAACAACATGTTGGGGCTTCCCTGGTGGCACAGTGGTTGAGAGTTCGCCTGCCGATGCCGGGGACACGGGTTCGTGCCCCGGTCCGGGAGGATCCCACGTGCCGCGGAGAGGCTGGGCCCGTGAGCCATGGCCGCTGAGCCTGCGCGTCGGAGCCTGTGCTCCGTCCGCAACGGGAGAGGCCACAACAGTGAGAGGGCTGTGTACCGCAAAAAAACCCACAACATATCGTGACAAATTGAAGGCAGGCTCATTTATGAGAATTCAGCTATCTTCTCTTAAGACAGTCTTTTCATTAAATTTTTTTGGAGGGAATACATTTACAGTTGACCCTTCAACAACACGAGTTTGAACTATGTGGGTCCATTTATACGCAGATTTTAAAAAATAGTAAATACTACAGTACTACACTGTCCATGGTTGGTTGAATCCTCAGATGTGGAACCGAGGATATGGAGGGCCAACTATAAGTTATACTCAGATTTTTGACTGCAGAGGGTCAGTGCCCCTAACCTCATGTTGTTTGAGGATCAGCTATATCTTTAATAACCTATGTTATTTATGTTAACATGCAGTGGGTTTACTTTTGTTTCAAAATGAATTAATAAATATTTTAAACTTTTTTCAGTTTTAATTTCTAATAGCACAGCTTTTGATATAACTTGTAAACAAATGGTGTTTGAGGTCCTCAGTAATTTTTAAGGGACTGAGAAGGTTTGAAAACTCAAACATTGAGAACTGCAGTCTTAAGGGCTGTGTTTTTCTTCTAGGGATCAAAAGATGTCTCTCAGTTCTCTACTTTTTCTTTGTAGTGAACCTAACCAAAGAGTTCCCCACAAAAGTGAAAATTTATTACAGAATTCTTCAGTTACATGGTAGAATTTGCAGATCCTCTCAATCAGAGTCTTAATTTCTAATAATTGAAACCTTGGAATACAAATCAGTGGAGCTTCTTATTAAAATTAGAGGATTTGGTTTCAGAATTAGGCTGAGGTCTGTCTGGATAGGGAGCAAACATAGGGCCAAGAAATATCCCTGGTATACACTTCAACAAATGACTCCTGCTTCTAGAGCCCCTCACCTCTTTGCAGGTGAAATTGCCTTTTTACCTCAAGCTCCCTCCTTTAGGTCCCTTCCCCAAGCCATTGGTGCCAGAGTCAGTACGATACAGTAGGAGACTCCCTAAACTCCCTGGCAGGTGGCAGGAGAGTGGGAAGCCATAGCTGAAAGACAGGTGTTCTTGGTTTAAACTGTGAATGCTCTTTTCTGTAGGAAATGTAACACCAGTTATGGCTAGCTTCTATGATGAACTTACACATGGATGGAATAGGCTTCTGTGGGCTTCCCCCGGAGCCTTAGGTGCCCTGAGTTCCAAATAAAATGTTTAGGATATAACTTTCTTCCTAAATTGGGAACTGCTTCTACTTTAAAAATTATACATTTTAAATCAGGATAAATGTTATTTTATTATAAGGACAGATAAAATTAAGGATGGTCTTAACAGTGGTAGAAAAGGGTCATTTTGCTCTTTATGAGACTGCATGATGAGATTTGACTCATAGGCTATGAAATTAAGCCCACAGGCAGTACTTAAACACAACAGAGGTAATAATCAAGAAGTACCTGAATTCCCACATTTTATAAAATGGCATCATATTCCTCAGGGCTGCTGGCATTCAAAGAAAAAAATAGACATTCCACAAAATTGTCTATTTTCTAGTTAAACTGAGGTCTTATAACTGTATCTGAAAAGCTAAGTTGTAATTTTGAGGACACCATGGATGAAAGAGAAAAAAAGTACTATCACTAGTAACAGATGTGAAATTACATTAGATAAATATAATCATTAGTTTCAGTCTCACCCTGGTTAATTTGTTTGTGGAAATGTGCAACCCATTATTCATTAGATAATTTTTCACACATTGATTAGGAAGCCATGTCGAATTGTGATCCTGCACATTTGGACCTACCTATCTTGCAATGAAGTATACTGCTTACAGTAGTGGAAATGGGGGACAAAATGTTTATCTCAAGCTGATTTTGTGCCAATAAATAAAGTAAATCAATAGCCAGTGAAGTGTGAACAACATTTCTCTGCTGTATAATATGGTTTTGGGGGCAATTTGACATGCTACAAGGGGAAACAAGGGTCTTGAACAGAAAGGTAATAAAAGCAAATCATGCTGGTAACTGTTATTGAAGTCCTGTATTTTTCTATACTTGAGCAGCTTTAAGATGTGAAAAATAATGCACATAAAATTATAAAAATATTGAGGCAACTTTCCCCCATATTTATAAACATTCTCTCTTATAGCTGAACTTGATTTTATTGGTCATGCACTCTATACCTGTGACAAATCTTTTCTGTTTTCTGTTTGATCTAATTTAGTACACAAATTCAGATAACTTTAATGTATTTATAGCAAATACAACACAAATATCTTAAAATTCGAATAGACTTGAGTAGCATTCAATAAGACCCCATCTGAATTTTTTACTCTTCACTATTCAAGTAACTACTTACAATAGTCAAAAATCTCTCAAATTAAAAATTATATTTTCTGTCCTGCAAAAAGCTTCAGGGAGAAACCCCCGTTTTCTCATTTTGTACCTTTCTTACCATTCCAAGCCCTGCAGATCTTCTTGCCAGTTTGCACCTCAGATGTCTTTTAAATTAAGATGAAGGTAACACATTTTTTCCATATAATGCAGGCTGTATTCAAGTAATTAATGGTTAATTAACAGCAGGTTTTTTTCTGTAGGTCAGATAGTGAAGGGCTATGCTATATTACCATAGATAGGAGGTTAGGTTAGGTTATTTGGTTTCTAGAAGGTGCCTCTGATCTCCTTGTTCTAAAATAAAATCATAGCCAGGGAAACCTGCAGATTCAAAGGAGAAATGGTTACTGGTGTCACAGAAACAGTGTTTTGCTGTTCAGAAATGTTATTTCCTTGACAAATTCTGGGTATCGTTAGAATTTTAAAAAATCGCTGACCACAGGTATTTTAATAATGTGTGCTGACACGAAGTATATTTATTTATAGTCAGTGACTTGATTCATGTGAAGAGTTCTACAAATATATGTATGCATATCTTTGTATATATTTATGGCTTATTTTGAGATTATCCCTTCTCTCCTGCCTT
Source organism: Physeter macrocephalus (assembly GCF_002837175.3). Lineage (NCBI taxonomy): Eukaryota > Metazoa > Chordata > Mammalia > Artiodactyla > Physeteridae > Physeter > Physeter macrocephalus. The sequence goes on along the minus strand of NC_041221.1, from coordinate 78,621,179 downwards.
TTTAAATTTGGACAGGACTTCTGTCTATTGTAGATTAGTTTTTAAAAATCTAAACTTAACCATACTTATAATATGTTATATATGACATAATATGAACAAAAGAAAAGATTCTGTTCTAATTTCGTATTTGAATGCCAAACTAGCAGAAGTATAAGTGTTTGTGAGAGCCAATATAATGGAGAGACCATGGGTGATAAAGAATAAGTGTTAGTTTGAGAATTAGGTCTTTATTCTCATCCTTGTTATCATTAAGTTCTGAAGCTTTTCTGGTTTTGGTAGACTAGGTGAGCTCTAAGTCTTCCAGCTTTAATATTTCATGCATATTATATTTTTTATAAAATAGCATCATACTATACATGGATGAATAAACTTTATGACTCAGATAATAGTCTACTTTTATAACCTGCTTTGTTTACATTTAATATAAACATTTTTCTATGTCCTTATGTATTCTTTTATATCACTTATAATGGACATCATTTATAATGGCTGTATCATATTCCATTATATGAATTTACTGTGATTCATTTAACTGTATCTCTGTTACTGGACACAATCAAAGCCATCATATCTTTCTTGTAATGCTGCCATAGTTTATTAATTGGTCTCCCTTTTTCTGCTTTTGCCCCTTACAGTCTGTAACCACTAACTAGATAGACCCTTTTCTTTTTAGTGGAAATCAAATACAACTCTCCAACCATCGTTAGAATAAAATCCAAAATCATTACATGGCCTATAGAGCACTGTGTAATCTGGCACTTACCTACTTCTGGAACCTTATTTCTACCCTGCTCACTGCACTTCACCCACTGTTTTCTTGGCTGTTTTCTACTTCTGACATTATTCCTCCCTCGCTCCCTTTCTCCCTCCCTCCCTGTCATTAGTAGGTAAACTCCCTGAGGGTAGGACTGCGTCAGTTTTGTTCATTTTTAAAATCCCCAGCACCAAGAACTATGCCTAGCTTATAGAAGGCACTTGAAAAATATTTGTTGAATGACTGAAGGTTTTGTTCAGCATTTTTCTGTTATAAATGTAGTAGGATAAGGAAAGTTATTGTTTTGCCAATTGTCTTTGTTTGGAGAAACATCTTGATTGCCCTCTTTAGATGGAAAGTGTGGCCTTGAGGAAATGGATTGAAAGAAAAAAACAGAGCTAAAAGTACCTTGAAAAAAAATGAATAATAATTTGGGGGGTAGCAGAGAGGAGATGAAGAGGATAGGAAGATGAGTGTGGAGAGAGGGGGACAAACTAAGGACCAAGACTGAAACGTGAGTAGGCAGAAATGACTGAGGGAATTTTTTAAAGTACAGGGGTATTTCATATTTGTTTTTTAGTTATGCACCAATGTAAACCTTCTCCCATTAACCCCAGAATCTCCCCAGCACACAGCTACCTCGTGGCAGTGTTTTGTTGGGGGAAATCAAGAAAAGCCATGTCTTATGTTTTAGTCAAAACCCAGGTGTTGATAAAGGAACAGTTTGTACAGTAGAATGAGAGTTCAACAGAATCAGAAATGAAGCCGCAAGTTACAGGGAGGCCACTGGATTGCTCACTGCAAGTAGGAAGGGGAACTGAGTAGATCTTATCTAGCTTACAAGAGTGAGTTACAGAAAAACACAGTGGTAAATATCTTTGTAGCTAATTCTTTATACGGTAAACATACCCATGGTTTACTTAGGGTAAATTTCTAAAACTGGAATCACTAGATGAAAGTGTGTCGCCATTTTTAAGGCTTTTGGTATGTGATCATATTGCCTTCCAGAAAAATGGTACCAACTTAAAATCTGAAACGTTTTATGAAAGCAAGAATTATTTTAAAAAACAACACCATTAGAGACCTACTAGTCTATAATTTTAAAAATGGAAAATAAGAGTTGTTGAGGGTGTGGAATAATCGGAGCTCTCATATATTGTGGGTGATATTGTGAAGTGCTGTAGCTCCTTTGGAAAATAGTTTGACAGTTTCTCAAAAAGCTAACATAGTTACTGAATGACTCCAGCAATCCCACTCCGAGGTATATACCCAAGAGAAATAAAAACATACATCCACACAAAAACTTGTACACAGATGTTCAGAGCAGCATTAATTATATTATCCCCAAAGTAGAAACAATCCGAATGTATCCAATAACTGATGAATGGTTAAATAAAATGGGTATATCTATACAATGGCATGTTATTTGGCAATAAAAATAAATGAACTGATACATCTTATAACATGGGTGAACCTTGAAAACATTACCCAAGTGAAGTGAAAGAAACGAGTCACAAAAGCCTGCATACTGTACGGTTACATTTTTGTGAAATGTCCAGAATGAGCATAGGTTATTCAGTAGCATGTTGTTTAATCTTCACATATTTGTTAATTTTCCAGTTTTCTTCTTGTAATTGATTTCTAGTTACATACTGTTGTGTTTAGAAAAGACACTTGATATGATTTCAGTCTTCTTAAATTTGTTAAGACTTTTGTGGTGTAAACAGTTTTTAATTTTGCTGAAGTCCAATTTATCTATTTTTCTTTTGTTACTCATGCTTTTGGTATCATATCTAAGATTCCTTTGCCAAATCCAAGGTTATAAAGATTTATCCTATGTTTTCTTCTAGGCATTTAAAAGTTTTAGCTCTTATAGTTAGGTTTCTCATACATTAAAAAAAAATTTATTTATTTTTGGCTGTGTTGGGTCTTCGTTGCTGTTAGCGGGCTTTCTCTAGTTGTGGTGAGCAGGGGCTACTCTTTGTTGTGATGCATGGGCTTCTCATTACAGTGGCTTCTCTTGCTCTGGAGCATGGGCTCTAGGCGTGCGGGCTCAGTAGTTGTGGCATGCGGGCTCAGTAGTTGTGGCATGCGGGCTCAGGAGCACAGGCTCAGTAGTTGTGGTGCACGGGCTTAGCTGCTCAGCGGCATGTGGGATCTTCC